>NC_050454.1:5012051-5184319 GCF_903995425.1 Onychomys torridus | reverse complement strand
ATTCCCTGGAACTGGAGTTAGTGATGGTTGTGAGCTACCATGTGGGTCCTGAGACCCAAACCTGGGTCCTATGCAAAATAGTAAATGCTCTCAACTACTGAGCCATCTTTCCAACCCCTACAACCATACTTTAATGGACTTTTATTGCTGGGGTTTCAGGCTAAGTGCTTTGTAACCAGGTGACTGGGTATGAGAAAGGGCTGCAGATAAAAAGGGGGGGGGCAGCACCTTCTTCCAACCAAATTCCAGTTAGTGTCAGATGCTCCTAGAGTCTAAGGCTCACAGGCAAAACTTCAGTGGGATGCCATGCATCGCAGGGCAGAAGTAACTGAAAGTTTTGCAGTCTTCCCACAGTGATGCTTCATGTGCAAAACTGTTAAAGTATATATTTCAAAACTACAGAGTTGTGGAGGAATACAAACATCTCTCCTACACACAGCAAAGCTTTCACTGAACTTACCCATTCGCAGTATTTGCTCCAACTGTGTCTGAGGTGCTGACAGCACTGGGTGCTGAGACAGCTGCCTCTCATCATGATAAAATGTGTCCTAGACATGCTGTCCCTGTAACCTTGAGAACACTGGGACCCAGCATTTCCCACCCACTCTGCTGCAGGTCAGACTGCTTACCTGGTTGTTGGACAAAGCTCTGATAATACCTCTGGGATCATGAGAAACCTAGAGGCAGAGTAAAGTGAGAATGTATGAGAGACCGATCGAAAAGCCCTGTATAGGGAAGAAAGGAGCAAGAACTATAAGCCAGTTGTGGGAGCTGATCCGCTTTGAGAAAAGATTTTTGAATTAATGAGGAGCTTCAGAACTATGACAGAGACTGCATGGCTGGGTAGCGAATTCCCCTCTGCTGCAGGTGTTTCCAGGCCAGACGATCAACAGACAAAAGCTTGCAAATGAGATTTCTGCAGTAATTTGGAAATGGGGGAGGGGTACTAATACTATAACACTAGCTTTCTCTCCATACCTATCTACATAGACCTATATAGTACAGCATTGGCTGTATTAATTGTTTCTACATTGTGCATCAGATAGTCTTCTGCCTTCTAACTGTGCTTATACAGCCTCCACAGTATACAAAGCATTCTCCTACATATGACCCCATTGTTCTCAAAATAACCATCTGAGAAAACTAGCATACATATAAATTATAAACATTTCTTTCTTGAACTATCAGGAAAAAAAAGCGCAGCCCAAGAGACGTCACCAATGACAAAACAGAAGGGAATAATCAAAACAGGGTGGGGTCCCATTCTCCCCCACTGAAGAACCACAGACTTTTCAGTAAGAATTCATCACATTTTCAGGGGACAGAGAGAGACATGGAGAGTATCAAACTCCAGACAATAGATCTGTGTTTTGAAAGCAACAGAGGTGTCACTGCTATCCAAGATGAGTGTGATGTGTCTACCATAGTTCAAAAAGCAGAAGCAGTGTCTGAAATAAGGAGCGTGCTACCAGAGGACGTCTTCTCACTCATAACACTCTCCAGGGGACACTCAAGAAGACTGCTGAGCAGAAGCGGGGAGGCTGTCACCTCAAAAGTGGGGAAAGACAAGAAGATAAGGCTGTCTAGGATGATTCTGAATTGAAGAAGTCCAGGAGGGTGATTGGGAAACCAGGCAAATATGTTTCCTCCTGTAAAAGTGCTTTGCATCTAGAAATGCAGCCCAGTGGTCTAAAGAGGGCACACATTGTTGAAAAAGCACATCACTCCCAAGAGCTGACAAAGGCGTTAACTTCTCTTTAATAACTGTGTTGTGTTTCTCTGAGGCCTTTCATCTCTGAAGGTTTTGCAAACATCAATTAAATATTACAAAATTCCCTTGAAGTAAATATTATGGCACCTATTTTCCAGATGAGAAAACAGAGAGTCTAAGGGGTTTGCCTAAGGGCTACCTGTTGGGATGCAAGGAGGTCAAGAGCCTCCAACCTAGGCATGCAGAGCTTAGGCCTCACAAGGAGCCAATGAGACCACTCAGCAATGCTTCTGTCTGGCTCTGACAAAGAAAGACTGTCAAAGAAACAGGCTACTCAGCTCCTTTAGATCCGGACGATTGATTCCCACACCAAAGAGAGTGTGCCCAAAATTCAGAAGACTGAGAGAGAGGCTCATGAGTCTCTCCTTGGCCTCCTAGGTAGATGCTGTTTCTCATCTCCCACAGTCAAAAGCTACTGCTTTCATTTCTCTATGGTTTACCTCACAGTCAAATTATTCATGTGGCACCCCATTTTTCTCACAAGACTTTGGACACTTCACTATCTTTCATGCCTGGAATATAGTGTGAAATAAGCAGCAAATGTGATTTGCACTTTGCGGGGAATTAGAAGGGAAAATATGGAACAGTAGACAACTCACAAACACTGTAAAATCCAAAGTCAACAGTTCTTCCCTCTATGAGAACAAAAATCAGGCCTGCCTACAATTGACATTTTCAGGTCATTAAAGGCATTCATTACTCGGTTTTTACAGCTGCCAAATATTTTCGGCCTTCATACCAGTATTCTATTGGGATGTTTGAGAGAATCCAAACTTGTACGAGAGAGTTACATGGGAAACCAAGTATGTGACAAATACACAGGTCTTGGCATGAATATCACAACTTTACAAAGCATTGTTTTTGCTTTTCCCCCTTTGTCATGCTGGGACCCAAGTCCATGGGATGGTACCGCCCACACTCCCTCCTCCCTTAAACCTCTCTGGGATTTCCCCCATGGACACATGCAGACGTGTATCTTCTGGGTAAATCTAAATCCAGTCTAGTTGACAATAAAGACTAACCTTCATAAAAACCCACTTTTTACAATGATTATAACATAACAACCCACCTCTGATCCCCAAAGACTCATGGACATCTCCAAATACAAAATGTATTTGGTTCATTTGTGAGAGTCCTCCAAACCATAACATTTCTAATAGTGTTCAAAACCCCAAAGTCCAATCTAGCCCTTCCTTTCTCCAAAGCCTCACAAGCCAAGACTCTGATGTAAGCATGTCTCTCCACACTGGTCTTTCAAACTCCCACAAAAAAAAAAAAAAATGTCTTAAGAGGTGTGTTTACAGAATTCTAGGGTTTCTCTAGCCCACCTCCCCAAGGTCTTCCATATTTCTCTGCAAAGACTTAAAAAGCAGCCTGTGGCCAGGTTTGTCAGAGCAACAATCTACTCCATTTCTGCAATGAAATACGTGATAAAAGCAACTTAAGGAGAGGAGGAATTATCCAATGACCTCTTCTGACCTCAGTGGGTACAGGTCACACAAGTGGAGCACATGCATGCATTCAATCAAAATACTCATTAACATAAAATAAAATAAATAAACATAGAACATGTGGCTGTGTCTGAGTCACAGGTCCAAATGGGAAAGACACTAGGTATCAACCAGTCCAGTTCAGCACCTAATATGATTTCCCTGACAGCATCACATCCTGGCTTGGTTAATATTTGTCAAGAAGCTACAGTATAACAGTTGGCCACATATTCTTATATAAAATCATTCCCTCACTTCTCTCATCTCTGCAGTAAGGCAAGTATGATAAGCACCCTTCCCAATCAAGGAATTGAGACTGACATCAATAATGTGCATCTATCATAAACTTCTACTGTTTCCAAGGCTATGTGGATGAGTTAAATCAACAGGTCCATGAGTCTTTCAGCAGTGGACCCCAAATTCCTTCTTTTAAGCCTATGGAATTATTGCAAGGGATTTCTGCATCAAGATATATTCTCGAGTTTGTCTAGAAACTGCAAACAGGCCTATTTTACTTGGTTTTCAAAGTATACATGCATGCAATTATGATTAAATGCAATGTAAAAATTCTATAAAACATGGTGGGTTTTCTCGTGTATTTTATTAATTATTAGACTTTTTCATAACTATATCATACTTGTAAAGTAGCTTTAGATGTACAGAAATAATTAATAGAGAGTCTAGAGAGTTCCTTATACATCTCCTTCCTCCTCCATTTCTCTTCTTGCATTGTGTTTGACATTATTATCAACCAAAGTCTGTATTATTCATCCTGCCTTAGGGTTTAATTTTTGAGATCAATTGTCAAATTTTTGACAATTGTGTGATGACAAATATAGTACCACAAAAACATACAGAGGAAGGGCTGGCAAGATCGCTCAAGTAAAGGAACCTAATGCTAATCCTGATGATCTGCGTGCAATCCCAGGACCCACCTGATGGAAGGAGAGAACTAACTCCCACAGGACATTTTCACTCTTGTCCATCAATTCATCCTTCTCTTTGTCTCCCTATGTATGTACCTTGGGACTATTGTTATCTCTCTAATTTTCCTTTCCTGAATGCAAAGTTTTGTGTGGGCAGGTATTTCAGTTCCTTCGGCTGAGTACCAAGGAATGCTATTGCTAGATAGTATCATGAGTCTACATTTAATTTCATAAAAAAAATTCTGAACTGTCTTCCATATTTTGTTCCATTTTGCATCCCCACCAACTGACTAAGAGCCTCTGGTGTCCCGAATATTCATTGGCATTTGCTGTTGTCAGCACTTTTGAATTTTTCTATATAATAGGATTTGAGTGCTATCTTACCGTCACTTGAATTCTCTAATGGCATAGGATATCCAGGGCCCTTGCATACGCTCATTTATTCCATCTAGTTATCTTCTGTGAGGTATCTGCTCAGATTCTTGGCTTATGTGTTAATTGGACTCTTTGTTTATGGACTGTTGAGTTTTATTTGTTTTGAGACAGGGCCTCACTCTGTGCCTCTGGCTGGCCTGGAACTCACTATATAGAGCACGGTGGCCTTGAAATCACGGAGATCCACCTGCCTCGGACTCTTGATTACTAGAATTAAAGGTGGGCTCCACCATTGCCAGGGTTATTGCTGAGTTTTACATTCTTTATATGTTATGTCATGGCTGTTAACTTGGTGTTCTTGTGGGACTCCTAACAGGGGAGTGGGAGTACCTCTGACTCTTTTGCCTGCTCTTGGGACCCTTTTCCTCCTACTGAGTCGAATCACCCAGCCTAGATATGAAGGTCTGTGTCTAGTCTTATTGTATTTTATTATGCTGTGTTTGGTGGATATTCCTGGGAAGCCTACCCTTTTTTGAAAAGAAATTGAGGAGGAGTGGATCTTGGGGAGAGTAGAAGTGGGGATTTTGTAGTGGGTAGCTGTTCCAGTGTTGACCTTGAAACACTGCCCCTAGAGTGATAGCAGGTAACTGCTAAACCTGCCTATGACCTGCCCCTGGGACTGATCTGCCCTTGGGGCATGACTGAGAGGGAGCCCCTTAACACTTGAGGTGCATACATGTCTGGCCCTTTCAGGATACCTCATGGTCCTAGAAGCTGGATGGGACACCAAGCCATAGTTCTCCGCTGGATGGTACCTCACCTCTCCCTGATCCTGCAACCAACCCCTACTGGATGTATGTAAGTTATCCCAGAAATAAACCTCTCTTGATTACCAGATCAATTACATGGAATTGCCTCCTTAATTTCAGCAATAGTGGATAGTGGGAGGAGTTGAGGGAGGGGGAACTGGGGACCAGATGTATTGTAGCGAAAAACAAAGCAAAACAAAACAAAACAATTCTTTATATGTTCTGGATGCCAGGCCTTTATCAGACAGGCGTAGTTCAAATATTCTTTTCCTCATCGGTGGCCTGTGCTCTCACCCTTTTAGCAATGTCCTTCACAGTAGATGTTTTAATTTTAAGGAAGTTCAGATGGTCATGTCTTGTACTTTTGTCATCAAGCTCATGGTCATCAGGACCCTTGATGCTGCCTCCCAGGAACTTTAGTTTTCTGTTTTAAATTGAGTTCATTTCTGTGGTAGGTGTTCATATCCACAGAACAATTTGCTGAGATGTTTCTCTTTTCTTTTGAAACAAAGTCTTTCTATGTCGGCAAAGCTGACCTCCCATTTATGATTCTTTTGTTTTAATCTCCCAGGCACTGGCACTGCAGGAATTTCTCAGTGTGCTCTCCTGTTCCTGGGGATTGGGATGGTGTTGTGTTGAATTTTTAGATCAAGATGGGGGAACATTGACATCTGGATGGCACTGAATTCTCCTATTCAAGTATATGGACTATCTTTCTATCTATTTAGATCATTGTGTGTGTGTGTGTGTGTGTGTGTGTGTGTGTGTGTGTGTGTGTGTGAAGGCCAGAGATTGATGTTGGGTGTCTTCTGATGTTCTCCAACTTATTTTATTTTATTTTTCTGAGACAGAGTCTCTCCCTGAATCTGGAACTCAACTCACTGATTGGCTAGAATAGCTGGCTGGCAAGCTCAGGGATTTTAGCTTTTGAGGTAGGTGCTGGGCATCCTGTTCAAGTCCTATCCTTGTAGAATAAGCACTTTCCTGAATGAACCATCTCTCCAGTCTCTGGGTCATTTGTTATTTTTTTTATCATAAGTGGTTTTTCAATTTCCTCATGTGTACATCATGTACGCATCTGACTGGATTTATGGCTACATATTTTTGGTGCTAATGTAGAAGGTTATTAGAATTAAAAACATTTAAAATGACATTTAATGGAGGTCTGGGCATGTTATAATGTAGTTCATTCATGTAGGAGATATGAACTATCTGGTCACATGACATTGTGTATGTAGTCACCAGTGGTAGATCTCTAACACTCGATGTTAGCCATTATCTAATGATGCTAACGTGGTGATGTCACTTGCAGACCAGATTCTCAGAAGGAAGGAACTTTTCCCAAGATAAAGAGTTCCAAAGTCTTTGCCCTTAACATACCTCCCATTGTCAAAAGATGCCCAATGAACTAGCAGCCTCTTCAGAGAGCACCCTTTCCAACCAAGGCAGTAACTTACTCCATTGCTCTTAAGACACAGCAAACATTCCTAACCTATAGGCCTATGATGGGCTGGCCTCTGCCAGTCTCTTAAACTACCCCCTGTCTTCTCTTATGTGTGGTCACAGTGGCCATACACATCATTGAGTTTCTTCCCAGGGGCCTTTGCACATGCGGTTCATTTCCCTAATTCTCCAAGGCTGATATATCTATCACAGATGTGATCCTCTCGGGCACTGACTGTCTCTGGGCTTATAGTTTAATGGCATGCATTTATTGATGTGCTTAGTTGTTGATGATCTGATCACAAGTTTCAGTAGGGCAGGCACTGTGTCTGGTTTGCCCACTACCATGGTTCTCGTGCCATAATTGCCGAGGGAAAGAGTGATTGCCTGGATATCCTATAGATACATTACCTATAGTTCTCATTTAAGAGTAAGGAGTTCATCAATTTTTTGTTGTCCTAAAGACTCTTCTAGTTATAAGTTAAGCCCCAATTCTGAACCACAAAGACTACAGTGTGCAAAAACTTTGAGTATAAGTAAAATATCATAAGTAGAAAATTCCACATCTGACTTCATGCATAGGTCACAATCAAAACACAAGTAGGCTAGAAATATTGTACAAAATTACTTTCTGGATGTATATGAAACAAAATGTATATAAAATTTGTATTTATTTTTGGGTTTTATCTCTAGGACATCTCATTATGTACATTCAAATATACTGAAATCTAAAAAGAAGTAAACAATTCTAAAAACTTCTGGTCTGATGCATTTTGGATAAAGGATATTAATCCCATATAATGATATAGCTAGCTAGTCAATATAGGTGGACTTTCACCCAGATAATATAATCAACATTCTGTTTGCCAGGATAGTACAAACTGAGTTCTAGAGTCCTTTATAGGAGCTCATAGCATTTTAAGAAAAGCACTAACTTAATTTCAAAAGCTCACTTATGCCTACATGTTAGCATTTAGGCTAAAGGCCGGGAGATTGCTGGGAGCTGGAGGCCATCATGGACTACTAGGCTACATAGTAATACCTTAGAGCTTGAAACTAAAGGCTTGTCTAAGATGCTGTGAGCTTCTGTGGGAGAGCGCTTGCTTATATGTTACAGGCCTGGGTTTGGTCACCTGCACTACAAAAACAAAACAAAACAAAACAAAACAAAACAAAACAAAAACAAACAAACACTCTTTCCAAACAGCAGACAACGATGACAAGGACGTGGAGACCCTTAGGCCTCACTGGAAAGACTAGTGTGATGTCGCTTCCACACAGAGTGCAGTGTACAGGCATAGAGCCTCAGTGGGGGCTGTAAATATGTCTGAGGGCCAAAAGCATTCAACCCAGTGCCTGTTTTAGCTCATTTTATGTAATGGATGAATAGACATTTGGGGAGTTTCTGACCTGAGTGGCATGGGCAGTGCCTGCACATTTTGTTCCCTGTTTCCTACCACTCCCTCCTGTCTCGTGCCTGGGCTGGAATTTCTCCCGACTCCATTGTCTGCCCGTTGCGTAGATGCAGCCCTTGACTAACACTTGGTTGGGGCCAGTCTTACTTTGAGTCAGAGAGAAGAACTGCTTTCCACATTACTGTTTTGTGCAAACTATGCTGAGATACGCTGTTAGATTTTGAATCACACAGGGCCTTGACATCGAAGAACTCACAGTCCACTCAGGAGTGTGACATGCTCATAAAATGGCCAGAATAGTCTGTGCCTGAGTGATTGCAACACAACTGTGTAGAGGGACTGGAACACAGACTTCCAACTCTTGTGTCTGTACCTCCTATCCCTGGGACAGCGGAGGAGCAGGAGAAGATGAGGCAAACTGGCCACGCAGGTCATTAACTTGCTCTTGCTGATGACATTTAAGGTGTCACCTTTGCTGGGTGACACTCAGCAAGTTGCTACAACTTTATCTCTTGGAATCTCAGTGTCTACCATATAAACTGGCAGTAAGATTAGGCGGTGATTGGGCTACCATGGTGTTTAAAAAATGCATGTGAGAGTACTTTGCATGTCTCTTCATATAGAAGACACGGCCAACTTATGTCAACCAAAATCTTGCTTTGCAGAAGCATCTGAAGAATCCATTGCAGAATGTGGTGCCTACCTCTCTTAGAAACATCTCAGTAGGCTTAGGGACAGCCCTCATCCCTGCCCAGCCATCAGCTGCACAGAATGCTTTGTGCCGGCTGTTGGCCTGGCCATGTGACCTCTTGTCTTTCTTGGCTGTTCCCTCTGGCAAGCCCTGAATAACCAGAGGCACCCTCCACAACACTGAGGCCTTTTCGCAAAGAGCCCAGTGGGGAGAATGTTCTGTGTTTCAGAGCTGGTTGGTCCATCTTCTGGAGCCAATTCTAAAAGATACAGGGTACAGAAATCGTTCGTTTTGTGTTCCTCGGGTCTCCTCCCACACTCCGTTGGTGGTTACCGAAGCCAGGCTTTTCCGTAATAAATGAAATGCCTACAAGAGGCAGTACTCGACAATCTCCGTGGTCACAGGAGCACAGATTTGGAAAGTAAGAAGGAAGGCATCTCGAGCTTTTTTGTCCCATTCCAGCACTTTACAGCGACAGAACCCAGGTCTCAAAGCGACAAAGCTGAGAACCCTTGCCTTCCAGGCCTGGCTTCTGCTCTCAGCTCACATTGCCTTGTTGCCGGTTGTGCGAGCGGACAAACGTTGACCATGTAGGGATGTTAACTTCCCGCTACATCCCGGCAGATGCTGTTGGGGAAATGAGTGTTCTGGGGCCATGGGATCTGCGCCTGCGTAACAAGAAGTCAGGAGGACGCGGGACTGGGGCAGTTCCCGAGATTTGCTTTCTCTTCTGTCTCTTAGCTCCTCTTCCTTTATACTGGCTTAATTCCAAGACTCTCTTTTCCCTAGGAAGGCTTTCGGAAGTTTCTGGAGCAAGGTCCCCTTTGGATCACATGCTGTAGGAAAGCAGGAAAGCTCTCCATCCCCACCTTCCCTGTAAAACCTAAACAGTTCACTCTGACCGGGCTTTCTGTGTCATGTGTCCTCCTGTGAGCTAATCACAGGCTGGACAGTGCAGGGCGCTTATTGACTAAGCCTAGCTGTGCTCCACTCAGGGGACGCACGGGAGCCCGTTCAGATCCTATGGACCATGTATGGAGTGTTATTAAGATAAGGAAATGGGCTCTGTAGCCTCTGTTGCTTCTTTAGTATTTACAGATATAATTACACTTATTGTTTATTAACTGTTCTGCCTCCTCAGTTTGGATGTGTTTTACTTTCCAACAGTGCAACTGTGACAACAGAAATATACTAAGAAGAACATTCTCATGGTTGAAGCAAATATCCCATTGCTGTTGATTGCCATACACAACTGTCGAATTGCATTTGAAAAAGCTATTCATGGTAGTACACACCTATAATCCAAGCACTAAGGAGACTGAAACAGGGGGCTTGCTACAAGTTCAGGGCTAGCCTGAGCTGAAAAGTATTAGGCTAAATAGAGCTACATAGCAAGACTCTCAAAAACAAAACAAAACAAAACAAAAAAACAGACAGACAGACACAGACACACACAGACACAGACACACACAGACACACACAGACATACACACACACAGACACACACACACACACACACACACACACACACACACACACACACACACACACACACACACCAACCAAAATGGAAAACAAAAAACAATCCTGAAGCCACGTATTGGGGTGAATGCTGGAAGATCAGAGTCGCAGAACAAGCCACAGCCACCTCACCTTGCCAATTCCTCAGCTGATTCTGTTTCCTCAGACTGGATGCCTCTGAGTCCTTATCCAGAATGAATCTGAGCTGAATTGCTGTTAAAAGTCTAAAAGCTTAACCACACCTTATATACCTGCTTTTTGCCATCATTTCCTGGGATTAAAGGTGTGAGTCGCCATTTCTGGCTGTTTCCAGTGTGGCTTTAAACTCACAGGGATCCAGATGGATCTCTACCCTCCAAGTGATAGGATTAAAGGTGTGTGTGCCACCATTTTCTGACCTCTGTATCTAGTGGCTGTTTTGTTCTCTGACCCCAGATAAGTTTATTAGGGTGCACAATGTTTGGGGGAATACAATATCACCACAGAATATATTGTTACTGAAGATGGGAACTTGTGTACCTGTTGAGGAGGCAGGGGGTATGCACCTCCTGGATGAACTTCATTTGATCACCTTCTGAAGGTAACCACCCACCAAGCATGTCCACGCATGAGGTAGTGCCTGAGGTGAGACCATTAGGCAGTTTGACGGGAGTCAGTCTCTCAGCTTGTCAGTGACAGGGCTTGGAAGCCACCCTAGTGCCTTCAAGCCCAATCAACTTACAGGGGTTGGCTTATGGGGTCTGGTGCAGGAATACTACAGAGATCCAGCCCACTTCAGGGCTACTGTATGTCTGTCTGCAGCAGCTGACATAGCTAGCCAACCACCCTGTGCTAAGTTAAAAGAATTATGGAACAATTATACAGAATTAGACCATTTGCATAAACAGTAAGTTGCAATATTTTTATGTGAATTATTTTAATTTTGCATATTTTGGGGGTACTGTACAGTATTTGAAACATGTATACCATTTGTGATGACCAACCAAGGTAGTTAATATTTCCAGTTTCTTAAACTTAAAATTTGCATAGTATATGCACTACTCTCACTTATTTATGTATTACAGTGGGGTGTTTCTAGGCATGTATACGATAGGCACTAATCAAATCAGGTAGTCAAGGTTTCCATCTCCTCATCAGTACTTTGTGTTTGGACACTTGAAGCTCCTCTTCTTAGTTATTCACAGAATGTGTAATAGTTTATTGTAAACTACAGTCACCCCACCATGCTATGGGATGCAGAACTTAGCATTTCTGTGGGTTTTTTTTCTTTTTCTTTCCAGAGCTGAGGACCGAACCCAGGGCCTTGCGCTTGTTAGGCAAGTTCTCTACCACTGAGCTAAATCCCCAACCCCAACATTTCTGTGTTTTTATACCTATTAACCAACCTGCTTCTGTCCACTCCTTGTACCACAGTCCACCCCTCTAGCTCTCTCTAGTGTAAATTCATGCTATTTTTTTATATGGCCTATTAGCAAAATCATGACGCATTTGTATTTCTATATTTGACTTATTTCACTTAATAGGATGCCCTCTGGTTCCATCCGATATTGTCGTCAATGATAGGATATTTCTTCTAATAAGACGGTGGGAGTAGAAGAAATTTAGAATTAGTGGAGAACAGGAGAGAGGAGGGTCAGGCATGAAACAGTCAAGGTCTAAACAGCTTTCTTCTTCTTCTTCTTCTTCTTCTTCTTCTTCTTCTTCTTCTTCTTCTTCTTCTTCTTCTCCTCCTCCTCCTCCTCCTCCTCCTCCTCCTCCTCCTCCTCCTCCTTCTTTGGTTTTTCGAGACAGGGTTTCTCTGTGTAGCTTTGCGCCTTTCTGGATCTCCCTCTGTAGACCAGGCTGGCCTCGAACTCACAAAGATCTGCCTGCCTCTGCCTCCTGAGTGCTGGGATTAAAGGTGTGTGCCACCACCGCCCAGCATCCAAACAGCTTCTTATACTGTGCTTTGCCATTTTCCCATGGCTCAGGAACTTTGAGGAAGAGGGAATGTCCAGAAGGAATGTAAGCTTGGGAAGGTGGGGAGGAGTACTGTGAAATGCTCCACTCTGGACATGGCATGTCTGTCACGCACACATTAACTCACAGTAGCTCTAGTTACCTGTACAAGACTTGCCCAAGGTCAAACCAGAAGCAAATCCCAGCATGGTGTGGGGGATGGCCGACTGAGGCCCCTATCCTAGCTGTGGAGCTATTGGCAGTTGATGGTGGCTGGAGGAAAAATCACTATTCCCTAAGAGTGTGGCCACTGGTAAGTCCCGTGTGTCCTCCCCCCCTCCCCCCTCCCCCCCTCCCGGCTGTGGATGGCCCATGTCCAGGCACATGTGAGTAGCCTTAGTTGGACTCTGTGGAATTGAAAAGTTATATAGAAAAAAGAGGATATCAAGTTGGGAAGGAGATGGTATGGGTTAGGGAGCTCTTGGTAGGATTTGGGAGGGGTGAGGGTGGATGTTATCACACACACATTATATACACGTATGAAATTGCCAAGGAATAAAGAACAATTCTTCAATCTGGGGTACCATCATTGAATCTGGAGGTCATGAAATGTTTGGCAATAGTAAAACGTTTCTGAATACACCAGGAACAAAAATTAATTCAAAATCAATGCATAATGATTTCAGGGTGTTTCTGGCTGTGTTGACCCACAGTGCTTGCGGGGGGGGGGGGGGGGATTTCACTGCAGCCTTTGTTCTGAACTTTTGTCAATTGCATTGTGTGGAAAACAACGATACAGCGTCAATGAACACTGCCCAAACACCCCTCTCAGACCTGAGACGGCCTTGTGTCATGAATCGTGGTGTTTCTACTATAATACAAAGTTTACTGTTCTTACAGAAACGTAATGGTTTATTTATGGAAAACAAAAGACTTCTTAACATTTTCCTATGTGCTCTCCTCAGCAGGCTTCAAGTTAGTAAATCTTTGGAGTATATCATGTAGGAAAGATTTTTGTAATTGATTTTTTTGTTGCTGATTTGAGTTCTGTTTTTAAGGGCATTAAACAGGCGCTGGAGAGGTGGTACAGTAATTCAAGCTCTGGATGCTCTTCCAGAGGACCCGGGTTCAATTTTCAGCACCCACATTGTGGCTCACAACCATCTGTAACGCCAGTTGTAGGGGATCTAATTCCCTCCTCTGGCCTCTGGGGAGCCAGGCACATACGAGGTATAGAGGAGCAGACAAAACACCTGTATACATTAAATAAATAATGAATGAATGAATAATTTAAAGGCATTAAATGAGTTTTCCCTTGGGATTATGACAGTTCCCAACAGCCTCTGAAACGGCCCTAAATGTATTTATGCCACTTCGCACTATGTGTTTATGTAAAGTTGTTTTCTCAGCACTGATGATTATGAAATGAAAATAGGATCAATTCTGAAAAACACTGAAGACACTCTATATCCTACAGAATAAATATTCAGCCAAAATTTAATTATTTATGCAAACAAATAACATACCCATTTTATTAGTATGCAAACCTGTTCTTTATTTTTAGCACATGGTAAAGTTATATGCATATTATATGACTAGTTTAAAATAAATTTCTTTATTATTTGTTATCAGTAAATGTTCGATTTGTATACCTTTTAATAATTCTCAGGACTCCATATAAACTTCTCAGGTATAAAAGTTTGCTGTGGATATCACTCTGTATAAATAAAGTGCTGATTGGCCAGTAGCCAGACAGGAAGGATAGGGTAGGCGGGACAAGGAAGAGGAGAAGGCTGGGAACAGGAACGCTGGGAACAGGAAGGCTGGGAGGGGACACTGCCAGCCACTGCCATGAGAAGCAACATGTAAAGACAACGGTAAGCCACAAGCCACGTGGCAAAGTATAGACTAACAGAAATGGGTTAATTTAAGAGTAAGAGCTAGACAATGGTAGGCCTGAACTAATGGCCAAACAGTTTAAATAATATAAATGTCTGTATGATTATTTTATACGTGGGTTGTGCGACCTCGGGAACTTGGTGGAACTGGAGAGAAGCTCTCCAACTACAAAAGTTGAGAGTAGAGAATGTTTATGAAGCCCTGGCCAAGGAGATGTTACCTGTGGTAGTTTTCACTTTTCAGAGTAAGGCTATATTTTCATAATTAAAATATTGAAATATGTTTTCATCAAAGTATATTATGCAATTTGGATTAAAACCTATTTTGTTGGTAGCTAAGTTTAATGGGAAAAAAGTTTGATTTTTTTTTTTTTCAGAACTTTCTTCTCAGACTAAGTACGTCTTGAAAGCCCCTTAGTCTCATGGCGTTGACACTCTGAATTTCATATCTACAGATGTTTCATGCAGGAAGAAGATAGGCCTCACTAGTACCCATAAATGGAGAACTAATCCATTGAGGATCACAGTCCAATTACCTTACTATTCCATTTCCAGATGACCCACCTAGTCAGGCTAGGGTCACACACCAGCATTCTCAGTATCAAAGCCTTAGGTCCTGGCTGTGTGGTGTGGAGACATGCGCATCATGTTGCCTTTCTACTTTCTTACAACAACGGAAGAAATCAGTGATGATAAGCAGACTGGGGAGCTGTCACTCATGAGAAAAATGATAGAGGTTAATGTCATTGCTCTCATTTCCATTTTTCCACACTTTGAAATGTCAAAGTGACTTGCCCAAGGACAAGCAGCTACAGGATCAGGTAGTCTGGGCCTTTGGGTCTTGGTGGCTCTTTGGAAAGATGGGGTATTGCTTCATGCATTCCCAAGAAGCTGCCTGCTCCCCCTTGAGGCAGAAGTCTGTGAAGTCAGATGGAAAAGCCTGGCCACCATCTTACCCTGCACTGCTATCAGGAGTGTGGGCTGCGTTGGAGGCTTGGGTCCTGGGCTTTCTCTTCTATAGATTAAGCACTCAGGCACAATTGCTGAAATCCTACTCAGTTCCAAGAGTCTGTGACCTTAAGATGTAAGACCATTCCAACAGCACTCATCCTCTCTAACCAGATGACCCATTCCCCTAATCCACTGAACCTTGGGAAAGTCGGATGGGCCTGGGTGAGGGTGAGAGGCGCCGGGAGAAGCTAGCCCTTTCATGTGGGGGAAACGTGAAAGCTTTTGTAGGAGCCTTAACTGTGGTGTCCTCGGCTGATGTGGGCTTGGATGTAATAACACCTTGTGCTTCTGCAGCTTCTTGCTTCTGAGGGGCTGAAAGAGCTTCCCAGATATTATCTCACCGTTCCCACCATCTTCTTGGGAGAAGGGTTGAGGAC
Source organism: Onychomys torridus (assembly GCF_903995425.1). NCBI lineage: Eukaryota > Metazoa > Chordata > Mammalia > Rodentia > Cricetidae > Onychomys > Onychomys torridus. Next base: position 5,168,654 of record NC_050454.1, on the reverse strand, counting down.
AGCCTCATCATTCCCTGGTCCATCCCACACCAAATGGATTAAGTGGTTTTCCCACAATCACATCTTGGCTGAGTCAGGTCCAGGATCCTGGAGGCCAGACTTCTGGCCTCCCATCCTGCTCCTTGCCTCATGTTGCTTTCAGGATCGATTAGCTGCTTCCTGAGTCTGAGATTTACTGTTGCTGTTATAACGACTTGAGAGATTTGCTGGGGAGCCCAGGGAAAGGAAACTCCTTCCTTTAAGGCTCACGATATTGCTGATGGATAAATTGATTAGAGAGAAACATTTGAGCATAGAGTGACTCATGCTAAAGAGGAATCTGGCAGCGAGTCAAGAGACATGTATAGATACTGGGATGAAATGTGTGGGACAGTGGGACCCTACTGCAGCCATCTTGTCAATGGAGCTCATGGTGGGCTCAGTGAGTGCTGTGTCTCACCAGGGAAACATCCTGGACTTCAGCTGGACCTTCTTGTCCACTGCTTGCTTATTTCCTAAATAGTAAATCAACATGGAATCCAGGAGAAAGGATTGGGATTAAAGTAAGGAAATAAGTATTTTATTCAAACTTTATGTGTTTTTGGTCCCATATACTATTAGGAAATTATTTAATTTCTTTGTTCTTCAATGTCCCCATTCATGAAACTGGATAATATTTGCTTCATCAGTTTGCTATGCAGAACAAAGAAGGGGCCACTGAGGTCATGTTTTTTACAAGTATTTGGGTGACTTGACCATGGTGTTTCTGGGATTCTAACTTTACTGCAGATTTTGAGAGAACTAATTTTATATAAAAATCAACAAACAGATTTAGTACAAAGCAGTATACTAAGATGAAATACTGTAGAAAGAAAGACAAACTGTCTAAAAAGAAGCTTCATCTATCTTGTGGATGAGGTCATCACTGATTCCATATCTCCAAATCCCACTGGATAGAATTCCATGTTTCTTTACCATCAGATACTGTCAGGTGTCTGGCCAAGACTCATGAGGTGTGTTTGCCCGATAGTCCATTCCTCTGGTTTTTCAGAGTTATATTCTTTTGTCAGTTTTAGCCGCTTAAATGATATTAGGCCACATTCTTTCAGTGATGTTTTTACACTTTTTTCTCCTGAAAACATATCCTTAGCTGTTATCACATGCCAATATAATAAATGGTTGTATGGAAAACAACTCCACATTCAGTGGCAACCCACTGCTGAAGAGCTTGTCTTTGGGGCCCTTGGTGTCTCTTATGTAAGGAAGCAGATGACAAAACTACCTGGAACTTTCAGCCCAGTGAGAGGTTGTTTCCTCTGAAGAACAGCACTGGGGCTTTTGATCTCATGATCACAGCCAGGAAATTCTTCACCTTCCCGTTTTGTGATGGCAGTCAGGAACCTCCATGCTACTTCATTTTTATATTTAGTGTCATCAAAAGAAACAGCCCTCACCTCAAAGGAAATAACAGCTTCTTCTGGAACAAATGTGAGAGTGGCTATGGGTCATAGACATAGGTCTCCCCAGGTACAATATTCCAACATGGAAGCGGTTTTGTGGAGTTTTATAGTAACAGAACCAGGAAGGTCATAAATCAAGGCAATTTTGTTTGTTTGTTTTGTTTTGTTTTTGTTTTTCAAGACATTGTTTCCCTGTGTAGCTTTGTGCCTTTCCTGGATCTCACTCTGTAGACCAGGCTGACCTTGAATTTACAAAGATCCGCCTGCCTCTGCCTTCCGAGTACTGGGATTAAAGCTTCGAGACACCACCGCCCGGCCCTAGGCAGTTTTAAAATCCATTTGTGAGTACGACAGGGAGGAGGTAACGGGAAGATGGGTGAATCTCTCCTATTGGCCTCTGATGCTATCTGATGGTGGTCTTTGCCTTTGGGTTGGTGGAAGTTGGTGATATGAGAAATTATTAGATTCCAAAAAGTTTTTATCTATTAGTCACAGGGTGTTAGTTTTGACTCAGAGGTGGGGAAGGAATGACTATTTTGGGTCTAAAGCTAGTCCAAGATAAGGTAATTAGGCTCTGGACCTTCAGCATTCCAACCTCTCCACATGACAGTAGTTCTAATCTGGCCATCAATCTTTGCAGAGGCAGCTTCTTTCCAGGAATCCTCATCATGTAATAACAAGAATATGTGAAGTTCCTGGGATAACCATTCCCTTTCTTTCATAAAATGATGTGTGTGTGTGTGTGTGTGTGTGTGTGTGTGTGTATGTGTGTGTTTCCTTTTAAAATAGTTTTTATATGTGTGGGTGTTTTCCCTTCATGTATGTGTGTGCACCATATGCATACAGTGTTTGAGGAGGCCAGAAGAGTGCATTAGACCCCTTGGAACTGGAGTTACAGAGGGTTGTTAGTTGTCCTGTGGATGCTGGGAATGGAACCAGGGTCCTGTGGTGTTCTGGAATTTTGTTTTGTTTTGTTTTGTTTTGTTTTGAGACAGGGTTTCTCTGTGTAGCTTTGCGCCTTTCCTGGAACTCGCTTTGCAGACCAGGCTGGCCTCGAACTCACAGAGATCCGCCTGGCTCTGCTACCCGAGTGCTGGGATTAAAGGCATGTACCACCACTGCCCGGCCTGGAATATTATTTTAAGATGTGTTACATTTGTTTATGCTGTGGAATAATTTGTTTAATGATGCAAAGATGTGTTGCATTCTTTTATGTTGCATTTGTTTAACTCTGTGAAACTGTGTTACATTGCCTGTCTAAAACACTTGATTGGTCTAGTAAAGAGCTGAACAGCCAATAGCTAGGCAAGAGAGGGATAGGCAGGGCTGGCAGACAGAGAGAATAAATAGGAGGAGAAATCTGGAAAGAGAAGAGCTGGGAATGAGAAAAGAAAAGGAGGACATCAGGGGCCACCCAGCCAGCCACAGTGTAAGAAGTAGAGAAAGATAGAAGCCTAGAGGCAAAAGATAGGTGGGATAATTTAAGTTAAGAAAAACTGGCTAGAAATAAGCCAAGCTAAGGCCAGGCATTCATAAGTAAGTCTAAGTCTCCATGCATTTATTTGGGAGCTGGGTGGTGGGCCCCCAAAGTGCAAAGAGAGAGAAAAACCCCCTACACTCTGGCCAAGTAGTAAATGTTCTAAAGCACCGTGCCACCATGCCAGCCCCCAGGTGTCCTTATCTAAACCTCTAGTGCTCTAAGCATAATTCTCTATTAGGTGTTTCCACTTGGATTATTTTAGTTTTTCTCTTTTGAGATACAAAGGGTATCAATTACAAGGAAACCAGTTCAGCTATAGCTTTATTTGTAAGCAAACACAAGAAGTATTGAGACTTGCAATTAAAGTATAAAATTAGACTATTTCAGAGGTGAGGCCCAGAGGCAAGCTGAAGAAGGATCCTGGGTTTGCCTCAAGATTTTTTTTTTAAAGGATTTATTTGTTCATGTATTTTATGGATGTGAGTGCTCTATCCTCATGCACATCAGAGAAGGGAATCAGATCCCATTATAGATCATTGTGAGCCACTGTGTGGTTGCTGGGAATCGAACTCAGGAGCTCTGGAAGAGCAGCCAAGTGCTCTTAACTGCCGAGTCATCTCTCTGATCCTGCCTCAAGTCTGGTAAGCAAACCAGTTTGACAGTTTCTGCTTAGGAAAAAACCTCCTGTTTCCCCACCTCATCCTCAACAAGAATCCTTCCAAGTCTACTGTTCTACCTCTTCTGTCCCTCACCCAGCATCCTCAGGCCAGTTAGGAGTGCGTGTGGGGCCTGTGTCAATTGCTACCTGCAGCTGGATACCACTGAGGGTCTGGCACTGACAGATGTGGGCCCCTCACAAAGATATGTTTCTCAAATGTTTCCACCCAAGGATTCCTGAAGAGTGGGGCTGGGGTGTAAAATATTGTGTTAGTCAGCTCTCTCTCCTGGAGACAAAATATCCAGGACAATCAACCATATGGAGGAAAGTCTTATTTTGACTCAGGGCTTCAGGCTTGTGGTCACTTGGCCCTGAAGCCCTGGCACTTGGCAAGGCAGAATCTCATCGTGGTGGAAGCCTGTGGTAGAGCAAAGCTCTGGCCATCCTATCAGAGATAGAAGAGAGGAGGGGAGGGATGGGGAGGGAAGGAGAGGAGAGGAGAGGAGAGGAGAGGAGAGGAGAGGAGAGGAGAGAGAAGTGTGGGGTTGGGGCTAGAGTCCCATTATATTTGTAGAGAAAATGTTCTTAAGGACCTTTCTTCTTTGAGTCCCCTCCAATAACTGCAACTTCCTAGTAATGCTACCTTGGGGACCAAGCTTTTAATGCATGGCCTTTCCGACCATAACAAATGGCACTCACTCCTTCATCCCTGGACCACCCTTTAGCGCTAAGTGGAGTAAGCTGTGCAGCTGTTGTTCCTACAGTTATTAAGGGTCAAGGTCTGGGCCTCCATGGCCCTAATAAACCAGGCTCAGCCACCTGTCGTTAGTAAGCCAATGGAACAAACAAGAAGCCATGAAGCACAGAAAAGAGACGTTTATGTGAGTCCCAGAGCTGTGATCTGTTCTAGGTATGAGGATCTGGGGGAGAGATGAGCTGTGGGCTGGAAGGTGACGTTAGACCATTGTGCGGGCCCACTTCAGGGCCGTAAGCACCATAGATTCAAGATGTGCACATTTATGTGGTTTTGTGCACTTCTCACCTGGCAGGAAAGGCCAGCATGGCAGGAAAGGCCAGCACTTGGACCCAAGGCATGGAGCCTGCATTAGGAATGGCAGCTGTCTGATTCTGAGCTGCTTTCTTGCTGCTCTTTTGCACAGAGACTCGCTCAGTGACCTATTCAGTCCTGGGACTGTAAAGTGTAGTAGCTGGACAATTACGATGACCACCCGCCCAACGCCCCATTTTAAAGATGGGACTACCGAGCTCTACTGAAGGAATGAACCTCGCAAGTCCCTTACATTGTGCATTAGATATCCATATAAGACCCTCTCCTCCCAGCACAGGGTTAGATCATGGAGAACAGTAAGTTTTATGATTTATGTGCCGGTGACAGCATAGTCAGACCCACTGCATTAAATACCTCTGCAATAAGAAACTCCTCGAGGTCTTGACACGGCATGGGAGAAATAAGCAAGGAGTAGGCATAGAGCATAATCGAGTTGCACTGTTAGAAAAAGTACCGCCCCACCCCACCCCCCAGCCCTGGGTATATTGCACTCACTCCACTCTGCTGTTGCAGAGCAGAGATAAAAATGAATAGCTTTGTTTCCTGTGATCTCTTTATCAGACAGAGTGCAGGACTGTGGCTCTCAGTTACTTTAATGGAAAAACTGAAGCTGTATTATCAGATGATAAGGCTGTGTCAGGTGGTATTTTACTCTCTTATCTTCCTTGTTCAAGGTGAGGTACTGGAGTCCTGATGGATGAGTCCTGCTGTGACGGCGGAGCCTTGATCTCGCTCTGCCTTTCAAGATCACTGTGGCAGGTGAGAGAGGCCTCCAGGCCAGCTGATTCTGATCACAGGCCAAAGCAGCGGCCTTGGTGGCTGGGGTCCTTGTCACGGGACAGGGGACTTGGGGAGATTTGCAACCTCAATTACATGGCCCAGAGTCACTTCATGACTCCTGGAGAGTTTATTCGGCAGGCATTAGCAGGTGATCTCAGATGTTCCTTGTGCTATGTTTGATAACGATGAGTCATACCAGTCTCTTGGGAAGCTCACAGCCCAGAGGGCAGCAAGCCTGATCACAAGGGAGGGAGGCTTAGTCACATCCTTGTCCTCTGGGCTTCCAGAGCACTTTGTACCTATCTGTACTTCAGCTGTTGTTCTTGGGTGTGAGCAGTTCTTTTTCTGCAAGACTGTGTTTTTCCTATTTGGATGCATGCTCATCAGAAAAGGATGAAGGTTTAGATGTGGTCTCATGTCCGTTGCTGAGCACCGTAGATGAAATATAACCAATATGCATGAACTTTTAGTGTGTATGACAGTTATTGAGCCTATTGGTTACTTAATGACTGGGGTGTGTTTCCTCTATAGCATCCCCTCCAATCACTTCTTTGCTGAACGTCAGGTATGAGTTATGAACTAGGACAAACCTCATGCCTTAGCCTCCTAATCACTCATGAAATAGTCTGGCATTTCCTCATCAGTGGTGCTAGTGATGGATGGGGACTGACTATGGACCAAAAGAATGTAGCCACCAGTGAGATAGCATAGGTTCTGATTTCTCCAACTCTCCACTGAGATCGGGATTAGGGGACAGGTTGTTCCCTAACTGAAAGTCTCAGTTACTTTATCTGGGAATTTTTTTTTCATCATAAAGTTCTTTCTGTCTGACATGCTTCAGAAGGCTGTTGAGGTAGTATTATGAAAATGGATGTAGAGGACTTCCAGGTGAAACAGTAGACTAGACACTGCCTCTGTGTGACCTGGTGAGGAAGAAAATCAAAGCATGAGAAAATACACTGTATTTGAAGAAGAGAAAGAGGAAGTGATGGAGAAATGTTCAAAAGTAGTGACAGAATATCTTATGAGTGCAGATCCAAAGACAGGCATTGCATGAAGGGTAAGCCTTGCCAGACAGAAGGGGCCAGGAGGCATGCTCTACATCAGCTTTCCCGTCTTCTGGCCTGTGGTCATTGGTAATGCCAATGATCATTAATTTATTCTAAGTATATACCTGTATTTCTTGTCCTTTTGATACCAATGCCATTCTAACAGTTTGCTTTCTCCTCACTGACTGGTACTGGAGAGTGAGCCCTCAAGAGCAGATTACTCAATAAGAAGGTCCCCAAATCAAACTAGATGAGATATCCAACAGATGCAAAGATCACAGCTCAGAAACACAAGATAAGAAATGACAAGGTGACAGGACTCCTCGAAAAGACCACAACTCTTTAACTATTGAATTAGAGGACACTAAAAGAGGTCAAATACTGAGTGAAGATGTCAAAAGTTTACTAGTAAAAATGATGACTAACCTTAAGGAGGATACAAACAAGCAAATGAATTCAAGCAAGGACCCGATGTGAAAATCAGCAACATAGAACAGAAGTCATCAAAAGGAATGAGAAGATAAGCAATATAGGTGAAAAAGTGAGCAACATGGAAGAAAAAGTCAGGAAGGAAACTGAGATTCTGAAATATTAAATGAATAGAAATTTTGGAAATGAAAAATCTCAATTGAGTAAATGAAGGAAAAAAAAAAAACCACAGTGGAAATCGTGACCAATAAAGTCAACCAGGCAAAAGAAAGAATATTCCAGATGGAGGACAAGATTGAAATGAACAAGGAAATGCTTCACTCAAACATCAAGTTAAAAAAAAATGGGCATGACCAAAACATTCAAGAACTCTGGGATAGTCTCAAAAGACTGGATCTAAGAATCTAAAGGCTGGAAAAAGAAACAGACAAACACTAACAGAGTAGGGAATCTATTTCAAGAAACTGAGGCAAAAATGTCCCTGAACCTAGAGAAATAGATGTCCAAACACAAGAGGCAGTTAAAGCCCCAAATAGACACCATGAGATCTTCTCCAGAACATTCTAAGATGTGAAGGATACAAAGCAAATAATTTTAAAATGCTGTGCAGAAAAAATGCCAACTCACCTACAAAGACAGACACATGAGAATAATATCATCTCTCTCACAAACAACTCTAAAATCCAGGAAAACATAGACCAATATACAATATATTTTAAGTCTTGAAAGTAAATCACTGCTAACCAAGATTGCCAAATCCAGCAAAGCTATTCTTTAAAATTGGCCAAGAAATAAGGGCATTTTAAGACAAGCACAAACTAGGGCAGGTCATGACAACCAAACTTGACTGCAGAAGATTCATAAGGGAACGCTAAATGCAAAAGGGAGAGAAAACCATCAGTCTTGGTAATGAAAATGAAGGAAAGAATTCATTCTTTGGGAGGGAGGGATGAACAAAGGGGAGAGATGTCTGAACAGTAAATGAGAAACCCCCTTGTGCTAATGGGGAGGAAGGAAAGAATAAACAAAAATCTAACCACAAGAAAAGACAACCAACAGAATCACAGGGATTAGTAAACATCTCTCAATAAAATCTCAAGTATACACATCCTCAACCCACCAATAAAGAGACATAGAGTGACTGCCTAGATATAATTGCCCATTGTCTCTAATAAAGTCTCACTGACAAGTTGAGAGTCAAAGGATAGAAATCAATTTATCAAGCAAAATGAATCTAGAGACATGCTGCCACAGCTATTGCAATCAATAAATTGGACTTCTAACCAAAACTAGTCAGAATAGACACAGAAGGCCATTACATACTGATTCTAAATACATATGCACCATATGTTGAGATATTCAATTTCGTAAGAAGCAAACAGTCATAGCAGGTCCTGATTCAATAGTAGTAGTTGACTTCAGTACCCCTCTCTCATCTATAAATGGGTCATTCATATGGAAGGGCAACAAAAAACTTCATCATTATACATACTGTAGAAATAAAATATATGTTTTTTCCTCAGCAGTTCATGGAATTCCTAAAATAGACCGCACTGTAGGTCATAAAGTATGTCTCAACAAATAAAATTTAAGTGATTTCTTGTATCTTCTAAGAACATGGTGGATTGAAACTAGAAGTCAAAGGCTGGAGAGATTGCTCAGTGGTTAAGAGCACTTGATCTTGCAGAGGATCCCAGACCCAGCACCCACACGGCAGCTCACAACTGTCTGAGACTCCAGTTCCAAGGGAATTGATGTCCTTCCTCTTCTGACTTCCAGGTCACCAGGCACGCACATGGTGCACAGACATGCATACACGCAAAACACATACACATATAAAATAAAATGATAAAAGTAAACAAATAACAAAAAATAGAAGTCAATAACAAGAGAAACTACCAAAAATATGGAAACTAAATAAGCAGTGAGCCAGTTAGATGATGAAAATGTTCCCAGAACAAGTGAAAACGAATGTACAACCTGTTGGAACCCTTAGTGCACAAGTAAGGCTGTTCTGAGTCGGAAGTTTTTAGCTGTGAGTGCTTGTACTTAGAAAATACCAGAGAGATCCCCAATAAGTAACCCAACCGTATTAGTCACTTCTCTGCTGCTTTGATAAAACACCATGACCAAAAGCACTTTAGAGGAGAGAAAGGCTTGTTTGGCTTATGCTTCACAATGAACCATTGAAGGAAGTTGGGTTAGGAATTCAAGTCAGAAATCAGGAGGCAGGAGCCACGGAGGCAAGCTGCTTGCTGGCTCTTTCATGGGCTTCCTCTCTGGCTCACCCACAGGCTTATGCTCAGCTAGCTTTCTTATTTTATTTTGTTTTAATTTTATACATATGTGTGTGCTCTGTGTTTGTTTGTAAACATGTATGTGGGTGCCCCCAGAGGCCACAGGAGGTTGTCAGATCCTCTGGAGTTGGGTTTATAGGCATTGGAAGCCACTGACATGGGTGCTGGGAATTGAACTTGGGTCCTCTGCAAGCTATTAACCACTGATCCATCTCTCCAGACCTTTACTTCCAGCCCAGGAGCCCTTGCCCATACAATGGTGTCCCCCACAGTGGGCTTGGCCCTCTTAAATCAATTAAAGTGTTTAAAACAATCCATGACAGCTATGTCCATAGACCAGCTTGATGAAAACAATTACCTAGTTGATATTCTTTTTTCTGGTGATTCTAAGCCATGTCAAGTTGACAGCTAATGCTAACAGAGACACTTGGATGATGCAACTCATGACTTTAGAAAAACAAGAAGCTGCCACATCCCAGGGTATCAGGTAACACATCACAATAAAGATCAGGACAGCATTCAATAGAGTACACGTTTAATAAAAGAATCATACACAGAATTGGTCAAGCAAAAACTAAGTTCATTGGGAAGATAAACGAGATTGGCAAATCCCTGGCCAAATTGACCAAAAATAATTCTCAAAGTGAAAACTAGAGACGGCAAGGGGCCAGTTACAACCAGCTTCCTCCAGGGATCATTAAGTGACACTTTGAAAATGTACAGCCTCTAAACCCAGCAAACCCATAAGAAATGGATAAATTCATAGGCACACATGAGCTACCAAAATTAAATCAAGAAGACACAAGCAATGTAAACAGATCTTTAACAAGCAATGAGACTGAAGGAGTAATAATATTTCTTCCCCTAAAGGAAGCCCCAGGACTGAGTGATTCACTGCTGGATTCATTTTAAGAGCTAACACCAATCCACCTCAAACAGCATTCCTGAACAGAAAGGGGAAGACCACTAGGAACTCATTCAAAAGCCAGGATTGCCCTGTTATCAAAACTGGTAAGAGAGAAATTAAGAAATAAAACAGTAGACAAGTCTTTCTGGTAAATACTCTCAATAAACTCTTGTAAATCATAGCCAAGAGCACATTATAAAAATCCTATATCATGATCCAGTTCCTTGGGGTCGAAGGATTGTTCAATATGTAAGTTAACAAATGTAATTGAACATATAAATAGACTTAACAGAAATCCCAGAATGATCTTAATAGATACAAAAAAGGCCTTTGATAAAGTTCAATATTATTTCCCAATAAAAGACCAGAAGAAATCAGGAGCATACATCAAAATAATAAAGACTATCCTATATACAGCGAACCTATAGATGTTATACTAAGTGGAGAAAAACTGAAAATGTTTCTCTGGAAGTCAGACCAAGGAAATGGTGGCTGCTCTCATCACTCTTATTTGACAAAATCCTCAAAGTCTAAACTAGCACAATGAAACAAGAGAAAGAATTAAAAGGGATAGAAAGGAAGAAGAAAGAATACTCCTGGTTGCAGATGACATGGTCTGACTATTAAACATCCCACATCACTCCACCCGAAGACTGGAAACACTTTCATCAAAGAAGTCGAGTACAAAATGAACACACAGAAATCAATAGTCCTTCTCTGTAATAATGACTACCTTCCTAATAATCAATAAAAATCTCATCCACAGCAATTAAAAAAAATTACACAGAATTCCCAAGAATAAACCTAACTAAGAAGGCGAAAGACTCCTTCAATGGAAGCGTTAAAACAGGAGAGAGCAACTGGATACCCTAAAGGAAGAAAAGATGTCTTATGCTCATGGATTAGTGAGTCAATATTGCAAAGGTGGCCACACCTCTAAACACAATCTACAGATTCAGCATAACCTCTATCAAAATTCCAGTTTTAGATACACACACACACACACACACACACACACGTATATATGTATATATACATATACATACATATATACATATATATGTATATATAGGTGTATGTGTATATATATATTGGTTTTTTGAGATAGGGTTTCTCTGTGTAGCTTTGCGCCTTCCCTGGAACTCACTCTGTAGCCCAGGCTAGGCTTGAACTCACAGAGATCTGCCTGGCTCTGCCTCCCAAGTGCTGGGATTAAAGATGTGCGCCACCACCACTGCCCGGCTCCCTAGTTTTAGATAAAAGGAAATGGATGGTAATGGCAAAGCTTGCACAAAGAAGAGGAACATGATTAGGCTTCGGGGTGGGGTTTCTTTCCACCCCACTCAGGACCCTTCATGTGCTTTGGGGAAAAGACTTCCAACACAGATATACTCTCCCTTCTTATATGCATATTTATTTGGCTGTATTATGGCCCCTGGAGGAAAATTTTGGCAAGCACTAGAACCAGATCGCCACACTGCCATCACAAGATAGGATCCCTATTTCCACCCTGAAGGAACACATTCGCAGCCAGGGCTTTCAAGTGGGGCTTTGATGGTGCTTTCTAAAGAGACTAAGTAAGTCTTCCATACTTATGTGACTTAGCACAAGAAGTCAATTCCCTTAAAATCCAGGGCCAGTTAAAAGACAGCACTGCGGAAATATAATTCCAGAATTTCCTTGCTCCTGTAAGGGGGTGGGAGCTGGGGATTGGAATGGAAACTTTGCTTTATTTGACTGTTGTCAGTCAGTTCTGCAGAGACTGGGGCCCTGGCATGACTTTGCAGGGCTGGTCTTCAGACAAGTCACTGACCTCTTCAGGTTTCCAGATACTCATCTATCAAACCCCATAGCGTCTCCCAGCTTTGCTAGTTTACAATTCTATGATATCTGTTTTTATGATTTCTGGCTGCCGTGAGATGACTGTATAGGTGGAGAACCTTTGTCTTATCATGCCCCTATCATGCCTGTGGACGGTCAGAGGCTTATCTCCAAGTGAGAGCTCCAGGTGTCCATTTGCAGTGCCTAGGGAGCCAATAGCGGCTGCTCTACTCTTCCATCCTGAGCCTGGGTTGGCATCCACCTGGCATCCTGTTCAGCTTAAGCTGCTCACTACTAGACCAAGAGGCCCAGCTATGACTCAGTTCTTCAAGGCTCAATTCCAGTGAGACTTTTTCTATGTGAGACCTTCTAAGAATGCCTTCTGGAAGTTTCTCTTTCTTGAACATTCATGGCACCATTTTGTACTTTCCAAGGACTCTTAAGACTTTGTACATGCCTCTTTAATTAACCAGGCTTGCTTCTTGATTGCCTATAGTCTGTGAAGACAGTGGGACAAGCGAAATAATCTTGCTTCTTATACGTCCTGGGAATTTTTTTCTTTCATGATAAGCTCTCAATAATCAGCTATCTGAGGAGTTTGAGGTTTAGGTTTGATTATTCTCATGCTTAGTTAGTTATGTCCAACTAAGGATCATTGGTGTACAGAAGTGTATTTAGTAGTAATGTCTGAAGGGGGGCATTGAGTAGAATTACTTTGGCTGTGAAAGACAAAAGCCCAACTGGAATTGCCTGGAAGAGAAGAAAAGATGCTGGTGGACTTTTCTTTCCTGCCCACCAGTTCCCAAATAACTGACACAGAGACTTAAAATTAATTATAAATGTTCAGTCAATAGCTCAGGCTTATATTAACTAGCTCTTACAACTTAAATTTACCCATATTTCTTATCTAAGTTCTACCATGTGACTCATGGCTCATTACCTCATTTTGTGCATGTCCTGCTTCCTCCACATCTGGTTTGAGACTCCCCTGACTCCGCCGTCCTTCTCCCCAGGGTCCTTAGTTTGGTTGTCCCATCTATAATTCCTGCCTGGCTACTGGCCAGTCAGCTTTTTATTAAACTAATCTGAGTGACAAATCTTTACAGTGTACAAAAGGATCATTCCACAGCAAAAAGAAAAGGAAAAGAAAGTAAAGAAAAGAAGAAAAGATACTTCAGGAGACAGAGCTGGCTTCACCTGACATTCTACTCTGGACTGGTATTGGTCTCTGCCCTCCAGTTCTCGTTTTTTTTTTTTTTTTTTTTTTTTTTTTTTTCTTCTCCCCTGTAGGTTACTGCTGGGACTTACCCCTTGTCTTAGTCACTCATCTATTGCTGGGAGTAGACATCATGTCCAATGCAGTTCTTATGGAAGAAAGCCATTAACTGGGGCTGGGTTACAGTTTCAGAGGCTTAGTGCATTATTACCATCTTGGGATACATGGTGGCATGCAGGCAGGCTCTGGAGCAGTAGCTGTGAGCTACATCCTGATCTCTCTGGAGAGAGAGAGAGAGAGAGAGAGAGAGAGAGAGAGAGAGAGAGAGACTAGAATTGGGCCTGGTGTGGTCTTTTGAAAACATCAAAGTCTACCTCCAGTGACACACTTCCTCCAACAAGGTCACACCTCTTAATCCTTCAAATCCTATGAGAGAATTCCACTCCCTGGTGACTAAACATTCAAGTCATAAGCCTTTGGGGGTTCTTCTTACTCAATCCACTATAACCCTTAGGCAACAACTCTAGTGGAAATGAAGGGCCATTTCTCTAAATTTTCAAGAGTGTTAGACTTACCTCAGACATCATCACCTATCAGTTTTTACAGCCAAAAGGGAACTAGAGACTTATGGGGAAATGGTTTCCTAAAGGAAAGGTGGGTACTGCCACCCAAAGGGGGGTTGATCTCAAGGCAAGACCAACGGGGCATGACAATAATACTTTCAGTATTTCCAAATGCCTAACAGAAATGTCTCAGATGATAGGCCATGTTGACAATAAAGGTTGAAAACACCATATAATGGGCCACATTGACAGTAAAGGTCTGATACAAATCTGCCATACAATGGGCTATACTGGTGTTCAAGGTCTATAAGCTAAAGAATGGGCCACGTTTCTTTGTTTTCTCTGAAGTTATTGGGAGCATGGAATATCATCTCTTGCTGACCATAACCTTTTAAAGAAAAGAAATTAACTTCTCATAGATCCCATGGAACAGTGCTGGCTCATTATAACTCAGCTTCTCCTTGAAGCAAATATCTCATTGTCTCACCATAGTTTCACCAGAAGCTGGAGGGCTAGTGTATATTCTAGTCAATGAGAGTCACAGAAAGCTGACTGGGCTCAATCAGCCACCAGCAGCTCTCAGCCAGTAAGGATGCCAGTGAACTTTGAGAACGGTCTTGGACAGTTTGTGGGTTTTCCTCTGTAGACAGACGATGTGCCTTAGCTGATTGCTTTACCTTGTTACCTCATGAAGGATGTAGAAATAAAAGACGTATTTGAAGGAGATGAAGAAAAAAGTGTACTAACTGTTGAATCTTAAAATACAAGGCTCAAGAAACCTTCAGAGAAACAATCCAGGGGTTCCAGAGAGATGGGTTCAGATTGCCAACGGCTCTTCCAGAGGACCTGGTTCAACTCCCAACACCCACATGCCAGCTCACAACCATTTGTACCTCCAGTCCCAGGGGATCTGACACCTTCTTCTGACTTCCATGGAAAAGGAATGTACATGTGGTATGGAGACATAAATGCAGGTAAAACATCGATACACATAGATGATAGATGATAGATAGATAGATAGATAGATAGATAGATAGATAGATAGATAGATAAGTCCAGGGTCAGCATGTAAAAACTAGGGATTTATGGAAGTCTTCAACCTTGGAAAAGGCCAGGTGAGAACACATGTACCCAGCAGGGAATGATGGGCAATTATAGATAGGGAAAGTTATTGCCAGGACAAGTTTTAGTTTTGGGGCATTGAAAAGAACCAGATTTGTGTCCTAGAGGAATCAGAGCTTTATAAATATGATCAAGCTATCACAGTTTTAAGGATTTTCAAATGTTAAAGAAAAAAATTGTATTTGCGTACGAATTCATTAAAACACCCAACTAAAGGAAAGGAACCACTTTTCTGCATTCTGTCCCCATCTTTATGGAGGTCACTCTCTTTCCAGGGTTTATTTCTTCTGAGCATTTCAACTTGATTAACTTGGAGCGTCATCCTGTGGGGTGAGCTAGAGGAAGTAGGTGTGATGCTTTCCAAAAAGAAGAAGGAAATGTTTTAATAGAGTCAGTCCACTTCCCTGACATTCCTGCTTGGGACAGGAAGTGGATTGCAGAGGTCCTACTTAAGGACATGTGATTGTGTATGGGCCTGGTGTAGACGACAGTAATCCACAGTCAGAACACTGTGGGTGGTGTGCAGCATGGGGGAACCAGCTGGGAGCCCTCAGCCGCCACACACTTCACATTGTGTTCTGCATAAATGAACTATCTTTGAGTCAAATGCTTCTGGAAGCACATGGCCTATTTGAACTACCAAGGCAACTGGAGGCAAGGGACAGCCAATTTCCAAGTCATTAAAGCTCTGCTGCCTGAATCAGGGCAGAAGCTCAGAGAGGATCCTGGACCAGTGTCTTCTATTCACCCGTGGAGACCGACAAGGAGAAAGAGCAAGTGAAGGCTGGCAGGGTCTGAGAGCTTTACTCCACATCTAGTGTGTCAGAATGAACTGGGCATGCGTTCTGGAGTGGGTGTTCTCCCATACTCAGGAAATTCGATGCTCTGGAAGCGGCTCTAGAAAAGATCCCCCAGGCATCTTCTAGATGCTCCAAGCGTGAGGACCATTGGTCAACAAAGCTGTTTTGCAGCAGACTCTGAAAAAGAAGTCCCAACTATTTCAACTCTGTTCTTTGACACAAGTGGGAGCATAATACAGTAGAGACAGAAAAAAGAAAAAAGGAACTATAAGGAGACATATTTTGTTTCTAATACTTGCTACAATTTGGGAGGTCCTTTGTATCCTCTCAGACTGAGTATAAACATAGGAAAGTGTTGGATGATACTTTGTTTGTGTTCTGACAAATAAAGCTTGCCTGGAGATCAGAGGGCGGACCTAAGCACTAGTTAACCATAGAGGCCAGGTGGTGGTGGCTCACATCTTTAATCCCAGCACTTGGGAGAAGGAAGCAGGAAGACTAGGAGTTCAAGGATACCCTGGGTTATATGAGATTGAATCAGTCTATAGGAGAAACAGAGCCAGGCAGTGGTGGCACACCCTTTAATCCCAGCACTTGGGAGCTCATGTCTTTGATCCCAGCATTTAGGTGGCACATGCCTTTAATCCCAGTATTATCGAGGTGGAGACAAGATTCTAAGGTGGGCAGAGACAGGATCTGCTGACCCATTCAGTTTTGGGATTCGTAGAGACAGGATCACCCCTGTAGTCAGTCTGAGATTTTGTAGAGGTGAGAAGTCTCTGGTGGCTGGCTGCTCTGCGTCTCTGATCTTTCAGCTTTCACCCTCGATATCTGGCTGCAGGTTTTTATGATTAAGACTAATTAGGATCGAGCTACAGGAAAGGAGCCAAAGATTTCCACTGGCCATCAAGCACCATCTCCTTTACTCACACCGGCTTTGAAATGCTGAAGTCGCTCTTTAAGCCCTGGGTGTTGACTTGGCAATCAATAAAGCGCCCCCAACACCTCTCATTGTCTTTTGAGTTAAAGCTCTCCTGCAGTTACCAAGATTCATGTCACCATTCACTGACTGGTGGAATTCCTTGTATGGTTTTTAAAAACAGATTTTAAGTTTCCAAAAATGATAAATCATCTTACCCATAGATAGAAAATGAGAATGATTCATTGTGTGGCTTGTTTAAAATGACATAGTACTTTACAGATAGTTCAAATGACATTTCCCTCTTGTTATAATTAGGCATGGGTTTTCATAGTTCTTCATGCAATGACTCCTTTTAGTGTCTTGAACCGATTCCTTTGGGATGCTCAGGAACCTCCATGTTACTGTAGCTCACTTGATAAAACCATTCTTTCCAACTACATACAGTCTTAAATAAATTACCAAATTACATATTAGCCTAAACAAAAATAACATAATGAGTTTTAGCATTTATGTAGTTTGTTTTTTTTTTTTAACTCTTTGGGGACCCACCACCCAACTTCCAAATAAATACATGGAGACTTATTCTTATTTATGAATGCCGGCCTTAGCTTGGCTTGCTTCTAGCCAGCTTTTCTAACTTAAATTATCCCATTTCTCTTTAACTATGGTTTGCGCCTGGGCTTTTTGCCTTTCTTTATTCTATATATCCTTCTTTCCTTCTAACTCTGTGGCTGGACTGGGTGGGCGTCCCCTGCCATCCTCCTCCCTTTCTCCTTTTTTCTCTTTAGCCTAGATTTCTCCTCCTATTTATTCTCTCTGCGTGGCAGCCCTGCTTATCCCTCTCTTACCTAGCTATTGGTGGTTCAGCTTTTTATTAGATCAATGAGGTGTTTTAGGCAGAAAAAGTAACACAGCTTTACAGAGTTAAACAAATGCAACATAAAAGAATGCAACACATCTTTGCATCATTGAACAAATACTCCACAGCATAAACAAATGTAGCACATCCTCAGCTAGTATTCCACAAGTTTACATGTTGCTATAGAACATGTAACTGGGTCCAGGGCATTTATTGAATGCTGACTCCATGGAGAGCATTCTGTGTAAACATGGACCAGGCACTTACCTTCCCTGGGCTCAGATTCCCCCTTCTGGCCTAAGAGGCTCAGAATGGTGACATTTGCAGACCTGTGAAAGCTTCAGGGCAAAGAACTATGGGGTTGTGAAATGTCGCACCGTGTGGGAAGGAACAAACATGTCATGACTTTGTTCCAGCATAATGTTTCACATTTAGTGTAGTCCAACCTGTGAGAGGTCCTGCGGGACACAGATGACTCATTTCCTGTCCTAAGTGTGTCTTCGGTGAGGTGTAGAACAGATCCTTCTTCCTACAGATATGGAGCCAGTGAAGGGAGTCAAGTCAGTGGGCCTCTGGGCAAATTCTGCAAGCTCTTATCTGTGTTTAAATAAACCTAGTAATCAGTTCGCAAGCTCGAACACACACACACACACACACACACACACACACACACACACGTGTGTGTGCACTCCCAACCCCCTCCCCACACTCACTGTCATTTCAGGACAACATAGTTTAGAAAATAGATATTCCTGAAAAGTGTGCCCATCAAGTTCCTATAAACACAATGACATTTAAGCTCAGTAGAGCAGTTGGCAATTGAAATGAAGCTTAGATTTTGTAAGATAACAAATGCTTTCTGCTAAGTAATTCTGAGCACTGAAAAACCCCAGCCTATCTGTCACTTCCTCCCGGGAGCCTCCCCAGCTACAATGCTGGTGCCTTCTTTATCCACCCATTTATTCCTGTTCTACTTCACAAGGTGGAACCGCATCAGGAAGTATGAAAATATACCCTCAAGCCTATAGGCTTTCAAAAATGTTAGAGCCAGAAGAAAACGTTTGAATTATCAAAGTTCTTCACTTTACCCTTAACTTCATTCATTCAATTATTAATTTGAGAGAGACAGAGACAGAAACAGAGACAGAGACAGAGAAACTAGCAGGCTGATGGAATGGGGAATCACTGTGTTACATAGGGTAGGTAGAGGAGATTTTAATGATATTCTGAAGAATGAGAAGGAAATGGTCATGACAAATATTCAGAGACAAAGGAAAAAAAGGAGAAAAAACCCACCTGGCCAATACTCCATGGTGAGCAAGACAGGGGAGGATATAAAGACCTCAAACTTGAGACGCAAAAGGCTGGAGGCCTAAGTGCCAGACAATGTGGGGTATGGAACCTCGGAGATCAGCAAGAAGCCCTGGGATGGTAAGGAACAAGGAAGTAAATGATCTAATTTATGTTCTCCAAAGATCCCTCTGGATGGTTTCTGGAAAGTGAGTATGAAAAGCTGAGCAGGCAAGTAGAAAACAGATGAACAGGCCTCCAGGTGAGAGTTTACGACCTATTTGGGGTTGTTGAGCTGGATTGCAGGGAACTAGACCTTTTAAGGCAAATTTGGGAGTTGGTCACATAACACTTATTTCCGGGTGGGGAGAGGAGATTGAGCAGGACTCAGGGGCAAAGATTTCAGCTGGGGAACTAGGTGGGACGAACTTAGTGATAGTGGAATACTCTGGACCAGTGGTTCTCAACTTCCCAGTGCTGTGATGTGTTGATACACTTTCTCATGTTGTGGTGACCCCCTGACCATAAAAGCATTTTGTTGCTACTTCATAACTGTAATTTTGCTGCTGTTATGAATTGTAATGTAAATAGCTGCTATGCAGAATGTCTGATATGTGCCCCCTGTGAAAAGGTCGTCTGATGCCCTCCAAGGGTCCCGACTCACAGATTGAGAATCACTGCCGTAAACTTTTGGAGGGAATATAAACATCTTGTTTTGGGTGCAGTACATTTTATGTTGTCCCTGGATTATCAAGTAGGGATTTGGGGTAAGACTAGGGAGATCGTTCATTGTTGAAGAGTGCTTGCTGATCTTGCAGAGGACCTGAGTTCCGTTCCCAGAACTCATGTCAATGAGACCCCAGGTACCTACAACTCCAGTTCCAGGGTATCTGATGCTCTCTCTGGCCTCCGAGGCCACCTGCACACATGTATACACACAGACACAATTTAAATAAATCTTTAAATGATGCATTTATTCTAAAAAATAAAAGTGGGACTCTTAACCTATTAATTGCCATTATCTACATTGCAGCCTCGGGTTGATAGACTGTAAATTTTCAAGGGGAGCCAGAAATCTGAATTTTAATGAGGAAATTCTCAGCTGCTAAATGTTGACTTAAATTTTTAAAAACTCACCATGGTCCAAACAAAACACTTGCATGGCCTTCACAGAACCCCAAGCCCACCAGTGTTCAGCTTTATTTGAAATTTCCATACATGAGCATCCACCCATCTTGGGGAGAAGAACAATGAGAGAACAGCTCTCCTGATAACCCCGGGATGTAAGCTGCATCACACTGATTTGATTAAAAATAAAATGATTTTTAGGTGCAAATGCTATTCTTTAGCATGAGAAACCAGGGGCACAACAGTTGTGTTTGTTTTCTTTGTTTTTTTTCCATGTGACCACAAGCTCCCAGAAGGCAAGAGTTGTCAATCTGCATCTTGGTGTCCTCCCAGCAAATAGGCACTTGTTTTGGAAGAAACCTTAGAGATGTCTTATCTGGTTTCCTGAGAAATTGATGCTTAAAGAGAAGCCACTTGTCACTGTTCTCAGGAGCGAACTAGTCAAGAGCTGGGGCTAGAACCCGTATCTCTGAATGATGGGGTTTAGTAAGGAAGAGAATGGTGATGCTCAGGGACCATTTGCTGAATTAGCAAGTGCACATGAATACACCAAGAAAGATAGAGAAATGAATGATTGTGTAAAAGGTAGACACAATTTGACGTTGCCTCTTGGCTTGTAGTGCATAGTTTAAAGAGTCATGTAAGCTGGCACACTTTCCCTCACTTGTGGAAACTGTAGTTAGTCCCATGGAAGAGTGGAATGTACTAGTGGCTAAGAGAGAGTAGGAAAGGCAGGGCACAGATGGACAGACAGATGCTGGATAAACACAGTTAGTTCTGGCTTTCTGTAGCAGAGCAGGATAACTGTTGGTTATAGCAAACTATGATGTATTTCAAAATAAACAGAAGAGCATAAAAGTTCCCAACACATATAAGAATTAATGTTTGATGAGATGACAGAGCATTGATTGCCTTGATTTAACCATTATACATTATATACGTATATCACATTATTATACTGTGTACCATAAGGATATACAAATATTATGTCTCAACTTTAAAGAAAAATGTTAAGGAAAGAGAATTATGCGAGTTTTGAGCTGGATCTAGTTTTTCAACCAACTACCATGCTTCCCTAGATAAGTCCCTCTGGTCCTGGGCTTTCTTATCAAAACATTTTATTTCTTTTTTTTTTTTTTTTAATGTATGTGTATGAGTGTTTGCCTGCATGTATATTTGTGCACCATGTGCGTGTTTGGTGCCTGTGGAAGTCAAGGAGGGCTTTGGGTCCCCTGGTACTGAAGTTACAGATGGTTGTGAGCCATCATGTGGCTGGTCCTGGGACCCAATCCTGGGCCCTTGGAAGAGCGGTCAATACTCTTAAGCAAAGTGCCATGTCTCTAGTCCCAACATCTTGTTTCTTGATGATATTTCAAATGAATATAAAGTAACAACATTGGCCTACACTACTGTATGTGGTGTAGCAGGCTTGATATAATACATTAAGTAGTTTTATTAATAATGCTTTATGAAGTCTACATTATTTTTATGGTCTCTAGTTGAAAGATGAAAAAACTGCTGTGTGTCTGGAGTGGTGGCGAATGCCTTTAATCCTAGCACAGGAGAGGCAGGGACAGACAGATTTCTGTGAGTTCAAGGCCAGTCTAGTTTGCATA
Organism: Onychomys torridus; assembly: GCF_903995425.1. Taxonomy (NCBI): domain Eukaryota; kingdom Metazoa; phylum Chordata; class Mammalia; order Rodentia; family Cricetidae; genus Onychomys; species Onychomys torridus. The sequence goes on along the minus strand of NC_050454.1, from coordinate 5,147,209 downwards.
ATGAGTTCTAGGACAGCCAAGGCTACATAGAGAGATCCTGTCTGAAAAAAACAAAACAAAATAAAAAAAGAAAGAAATGGAGAGAGGAAGAAGGAAGAAAAGAAAGAAGGGAAGAAAGAAAACATTAGGTCTCAAAGAAACCCAGGACAAAGGTCTGAGCTGCCCATTTAACACATCAAAGCTGATTCTGGCCACAAGGTTCTCAGGTCACAATGACTTGTCACAGTCATCTTGGCTGGCATTCCCTGCCCCTACCTTAAATCTCTCCAGCTCCTGAGTCACTTCCCTTACCCCAGCTTCTCTGACTCCTGTATAACTCAGCCATTTGGCTACATAGTCTCTTGGTCTCTTGGTGCTCTTGTCTCCTGGCCCACTCTGGACCTCTTGGTCTGCAGTCCCTCTTTTAGCCTCCTTCTCTCATCTCTTCTCTTCCTCTCTTGCTTTCCCTGCCTCTCTCTTCTCTCACGGCTCAATTCAGTCTGCTGGCCCTCAGCCTGTGTCCTTCCAGATGCTTCTGGCTGTCTCTCCTTCATAGCTACATTAAACCTTCTCCTCAACCATACCTAGGAGCAGTAAAATAATTTTCATTCATTCATTCATTTAGAAAGAAAGGAAGGAAGAAAGATAGAAACTGAGGCACAAAAGTGTAAGCAACTAGTCTAACTTGTAAATAATGAATGGAATTTGAATGATTTGAATTCAGACATTTTAAAATGGGATTATAAACATACAGAAAGTGCTATGAAAAAATAAAAGCATGACACAAATGTGTCAGATAAAAATTCTGAGATATTCCAGGGCAAGGCAATTTTTCAGATATTAGCTTCTCCCAACTCCTGTACAGTTCAACACACAATTGACATTCGCATTGACACGAGGCTTAGATTTAATGGTGTTGGAGTGACATTGTGGACTAATTTAGTAATCTAGCTTCTAGTCCAGTGACTTCTTTGTTTGACTTCTAGCAGATTCTGTCAGTGCCTCCATATAGAATTGAACACATCTGAAGTTCTCTCATCTCTGATATTTCAGTGTCTTGTGGAGAAGTTAAGAAGAAACCCACACAAAGCTTGACTCTTTTTGATTCAAATAAGAGTAACCTACCTCAAGATAGTATAAACTAAAGAGGGGATTTAGTGTCCTGGTATAAGAAACATGGAAGAGTGTTGCTTTAGGTTGGCTAGTATCCATGGCCCGGATAACACCAGCTTTCTTCCAGCTCTCTCTGTACATCAGCAAGATATGGTGATATATTGTGTACCCTAATGAACTTACCTGAGGATCAGAGGACAGAGCCAGCTCCTAGATTAGACACAGACATCAGGCAGTGGTGGTACTACCTTTAATCCTATCACTCAGGAGACAGAGATCTGTCTAGATCTCTGTAAGTTCAAGGCCACACTGGGCTACATGAGTTTGATCCAGTATAGAAGAGAAACAGAGCCAGGCAGTGGTGGCACACACCTTTAATCCCAGCCCTTGAGATCTCATGCCTTTGCTTGGGAAGCACACATGCCTTTAATCCCAGGAAGTAATATGGCAGGGCAGAGAAACTCACTCTCTTTAGGCTGAGGATTTTGTAGATGTATGGCTGGCTATTTTGCTTCTCCAATCTTTCAGTTTTCACTCTGATATCTGGCTCTGGGTTTTTTTTTTTTTAATTAATTTTTTTTTTTTTTACTAAAAGACCATCTAAGATCCAAACAACAGCTAGATAATTGTTGACAAAGCGCATATGCTACTAACCATGCAAACCTAGTGTAGAAAAAGGCTCATCTTTTCTGAGAGCAGAACTTCCCCAGGAGAAGTTGGACAGATTCAACTTTGCCCCTGAGTATTTCTTTGTAGCCAAGGCTATGCGATGTAATGATGGCACATCTGGTTGCTTCCTTCCCTATGGGGGAAAGGTTGGTCTTCAACAAAACAGAGGGAGTAGGCTTTCCAAAGAATGTCAATTTCTGTGTAGCAAGACAGGGACAGGTGTTGTGGGATATCTGTACACTGTGTGAAGATATATAGCTGTGATTGGTTTAATAAAAAAGCTGAACAGCCAATAGCTAGGCAGGGATGTAGGTGGGACTTCCAAGCAGGGAAAGGAAGTAGGAGGAGGATTCTAGGTGTGCAAGAGACACAAGGATTAATCTACAAGACAGAATGTAGATTAATGGAAATGGGTTAATTAAAATTACAAAAGTTAGTCAAGAGAAGCCCAAGCTAAAGCCCAAGCTTTCATAATTAATAAGAAGTCTCTGTGCCATTATTTAGGAGCTAGCTGGCGGGACAGAGAAAAACTCACTAGAGGCAGGTGCAAAGCAAGTAGAAATGATGCTAAGTCTACCTGGATCCACCTTTCCCCTTTCCCTGCAAAAGGAAAGAGACAGAACCCGTATGGACTCAAACCTTCAGCTTAGAACCACAAGCTGGTCTGTTGGTCCTTAGGACGAAACAAACCATTTGTATGTATGTTTTTTGGGATTTCTTTGTTCCACTTTTAGAAATATTTAGACATTTAGACAAATGTGGTGATATTTTGTTTGTGCTCTAACAAACAAAGCTTGCCTGGAGATCAGAGTACAGAGCTAGCCACTAGAGGCCAGGCAGTGGTGGCACACACCTTTAATTCCAACACTTGGGATCTTGTGCCTTTGATCCCAGTACTTGGGAGGCACACTCCTTTAATCACAGTGCTTGGGAGGAGGAAATAGGAAGTGATATGGCTGGGTGGAGAGAGGAAGTGATAAGGTGGGGAGGAGACAGGAGCTTGGCCCTTTCATTCTGAGGATTCCTAGAGGTAAGAAATCTCTCTAGTGGCTGGCTGTTCTGCTTCTCTGATCTTTTAGCTTTCACCCTGATATCTGACTCCACGTTTTTATTATTAAGACCAATTATGATTCACACTACATAGTGGCTCTGCTGAATATCATAGAGTTCTTCTTTTACCTCATAAGAACAGTTCCCTACAGTGGTGATCACTTCACATGCAAAGAAGGAAGGAAATAAATGGTCAGGCCTTAAGAAAGGATCATTGGAGCTATATGAATTTATGAACAACCAACTAATAAAGCCACATGGTCAATGCCTCTGACTTACTCAGTGTCTCTTGTCTGTACTGCAGCAGGTGACTAGGTTCTTGGCCTCTTTTAGTTGGCACAGGTAGTCACTTGTGGTGACTGACAGCAGGAAAAAGGAACAGAAGGCAGAGGCATCGACTATTTATTTATTCACTGGCAAGTTGTGGTGATCAGGCTTCATCCAGGCTGTGACTCCTGTGAGATTAAAGCGTAGAAAAGAGCATGATTGCCATTCAAAAGCACTATGGGTGTGAGCTCACAGGCTGTTAGTTAGAATTGTAGGGTTTTAGACATTTCCTAACCCAATGCTTTCACTTTACTCATGAAGTTGAAGCCCAGAGAAGGCAAATGACATGGTCTAAGGTTGTATTACAAAGGAGCTGAACCAGAACACAAAAACGAAGTTCCTTACTTTCAAAATGTCCATCAACTATGTTGCAAGTTCCTTTTTAATTTGCACCCCGAGAGTCTGGTGACAATTTTGAATTATAGAAGCTTTACTATTAGGAAATTGAATTAAATTTAATTCTTTACTGGAAATATGTGTGTGTGTGTGTGTGTGTGTGTGTGTGTGTGTGTGTGTGTGTGTTTCAATACTCTAGGCCAGTGGTTCTCAACCTGTGGGGTAATAACCCCCACAAGGGGCACATATCAGATATCCTACATATCAGATATTTATAGTGTAGCAAAACTACAGTTATGAAGTAGCAACAAAAATACTTTTATGGTTGAGGTCACCACAGCATGAAGAACTGTATTAAAGGGTCGCAGTGTTAGGAAGGTTGAGAACCACTGCTCTAAACCTAAATACTCTTTAATTCTCATTTTTCTCTGAGATAGAAGAAGGAATAGCATGTAATTCCTCTACCTTGGAGAACCAGAGCATAGTTTTTGGGTCCCTGACAGGGATGAGAAGATGTAAATTCTGTTTCCTCTCCTATGCACACTTCTGTTTGACTGGCAGACAGAAAGGGATCTCTGAAGGAGTTGGCGATCTGAATTCTGCACCCAGATCTGGCTCCTGATGGGTAATTTTATACACAACAGTCTTTTAGGACTTTGGTTTCCTCATTTTCAATATAGTTCATTCTTAAGGCTTTAGTCACCCTTAGGCCTCAGGGGTTCTTTAAAAGAATCTGCTTTGGGTGTCATAGTCAAGGAAGAAGGAACTTTCTAGGTGGAAGGGTCCTGCATAAAGCCAGTGTGCATCAGCAAATCACCTGCCTCCCTGTGAACATAGACCAACAAGAAGCACATACCCACTATCAAGAAACTGCACTTCTTTGATTTTTTTTCCTAGATCTTTAAAAAAAAAAAAATCAAAACTGAGACCAACACCCACTTCTTACAGAAGACAAAAGAGGCAGATGTGTCTTGTTACATGCAGAATTTTTAAAATTTAGACTTTGCCCTTAAAGACAAAGGACAGTGTAAAGACAATCTACAGAGTCATTAAAAGTGGCTAAGAGGACACTGAAGGAGCAGAGTTTCCCTTTCCCTGGAGTTATTTTGTTTTCCTGACAGCGTAGGAGAAGCAGCCCTCAGTGAGTTGCTGCGTGCACTCACCTTCTTGGGATGGGCCTGTCCATAATCATCTTGGTGTGATTACTAATAATATAAATTATTATTCTTAAAGCTGTTTCTGCATTGGCAATACATTACATAGTTTTCCTAAACTTAGGTATCGTTTTTTGTCTGGATTCTTTGTTTTATTTTTGAGAGATGAAGGTTCATAGAAGAGAAATTGACTTCCCAATTCACTTATTCAGGCTTCCCAGAGCCCAGGTGGCAAACTCCTGGTCTTTGTATCTGGGAAGGAAGGAGAGGGAGCCATAGTGAGAGAATGAATGGCTATCTCTTTCTTCCTCTGCTGTCTTTTGAAGCAGTTCCCCAGAAGGAACTCGCTACTTCCCTCCCCCCCCCCCCCCAGGTCTTGATTTCCTGGAAAGTTATCCATAATGGCGTAGGTTCCAGTGACCATGACAAAGCTCGGGGAATGAACATTAGAGGAACCTAGAGAAAATCACTGTGTGTGTGTGTGTGTGTGTGTGTGTGTGTGTTTGTGTGTGTGTGTTTGCAGTAGCCAGGAGAACAAGCCCAGAGGAGAAGCACTGTCTATTAATGTCTTGTTTGGTACTGCCATAGTCAGGATCTTGACTGGTTTCACTCACTGCCTTTGGAGGTGAATGCTGGAGACATTATTAACCTCACGTAGTTGAGAAAACCAGTTCCTCTCAGACAGTTAACTTGCTCTAGGCTTTCCAATAAGCATCAGAAATGAGACAAAAGCTTAGTTTCCCAGCACCTTGCTTAGCATTCTCTGTATCTCTCAGTTCCTGTAGAGGCTTCGCTGAGGCATTTCCAGTGCACAGTCCCCATGATAAAGATAACAAGGTCTTCTTGACATTCCAGCAAATAAATCCCTTTGGGTGGACCCTAAGGTAGACCCTACCTTATATTCTGAATTTGGCTCTGTAGATAGTGGTGTTAGAATATGGTCCATGATCAACCCGAGATTGCTCTGCCAACATCATCTTTGCATAATGAATATGTGGATGAAGGAGAGAGTGTTTTATCAGGAAGTAAGACTTTTGCCTTTAAAATTGTTTCTGGGATATGAGGCATAAGGTCGGGCCACACTACAGTACTTAACAGTGCTGTGCTTGCCAGTCACTGACCCGATGACTTGAAGAATGCTCTTTTAGAAAGAGTTGTCCTGTCAGAGACTGAAATTCCTTATTTGGAACTCACAGCACCCCAGAGTCTTAAGATATGCAGGTTCATCCATCATCACGGTTGCAGGATGGATAGAGGAGTCAGGGACCCCGGATAAGGTCTCAAGCTGTAGCTGACCCATGATGAAGGTACTTTTTCAAAAGCAGGGTTCCATGTTCTTGAATGCCAAATGTTGAAATTGCACTAATTACCATGCCGAAACTACTAAAGTCACAAGATTTTCTTTTCTTTCTGCGAATGCTATGGTAACCTAGCATGTGTATGCAGAAATGGGGCAGGCAACCCTTATTCACTGTGATGCCATATGGTAATCATGCGCTCTAGGGTGGAAATGGGGGATAGGTTCCTTTTAGCCTCCAACACCAGGCTTCTGGGGCTAAATAAAGGCTTAGAGATAGTGATTTTCCCTTTCCTGAGGGCTTGAGGTCAGTCTGGAATGCAGGATGCAGACCTGGACAGATGGGACAAAGGTTGTGAGACTTGAACCAAGTGTAGTGTCTGAGGTGGAGAGTGTCCCAGTCCATCATGCTTTATGAAGGCATGCTTCACGATGCATCCTACTTGTGCACAAAACTCAATACTTTATAAAATATTTTCACAACCACTGTGCCTTTTGCTATGCCAGGCATTCATATGAGGGCCTTTCACGAAGCACCATGAAAACCTGTGAGAGGTACATACAAATATTGGGAAGACAAAGCAAAAAGACCCGTTTTCTCCCATCCATAGAGTAGGTACCCCGTGGATAATTCCCTAAGTGGACCAATGAGAGCCATGTAGGTGAGGGAAAAACCACACACCTGAGCTGCGGAAGCCCTAGAGAGCCTAGTATGAGAGAGAGAGAGAGAGAGAAAGAGAGAGAGAGAGAGAGAGAGAGAGAGAGAGAGAGAAAGAGAGAGAGAGAGAGAGAGAGAAAGAGAGAGAGAGAGAGAGAGAGAGAGAGAGAGAGAGAGAGAGAGGAAGGAGGAAGTATGTGAGGAATCAGGAGTTGGGGGGAGGTAATGAATATAGTATTAAGCGAAGAAGTCAGGCTATTGGGTTAACTGGTTAGACTTCCAATACAATGCAAGAACTTTGGACCCCAGGCCATCAGATACTCATTCTCCAAAAGAGGAAACAGGCTCACAGGAGTCAGGACCTTTGCCGGAGCCACACTTATGTGTAAGGTAACCGCAGGGCAGGCCGGTGCTCAGCGTTGACTCGGTTTTTTTCCCTACCCTGTGCTGCCTCTAGCAGGCCTGAGCCACAGCGGGCCTGAGCCTTGCGTGGGAGAGGCCTCTGGGCTGTTTATCCTGAACCATGGGGCTGGCTCTGGCAGAGAGTGGAAGTGGGTGGGGTGGGGGCTGTGGAGCAGGGGAGGGGCCTAACAACAAGGACTACATTCAGAGCCTGCGCTGGAGTCGGTGAAGAGAATGGAAAGCTACAGTCTCTTGGAGCCGTCCAGCCTTGGCAAGGCAGCCCGGGGCCTTATAAGGAAATGTTGTTCCCTCTCAGCCAGTGGGACTGGGATAGAGCCCCAGGCCTGCAGGACAGAGGTGCCCTTGTGGCAGTAGGCTGGAGCTGCCACCCGTGAAGCTCTCAATGGGCCACTTCTGCAGGCTCAGCATTCCCTCTCAGCCTTGGCACTCTAGCCCCCAGTCCCCATATCCACCCACTCCTCAGGGCCCGGCGCTGATTGGAGGAAAGGGGAAAAAACAAACCCAAACAAAAGCTTGGCAAGGTCGCTGGCCTCATTGCCTTTTGACGCTGAATTACTCAGAAAGCAGATTGAAATCGAATTCTGTCTTTTCCCTGAAGGATGCATGAGTAAAGGAATCCCTCTGACCTCCAGCACCTTGTCTCTCTGTGAACACAGGAATTAGCACCCTGCTCAGTCTGGTGAAGAAGGGCCGGAGGCTGAGACTTATGGGCAGTGCCTTCCTCCCCGTGAATTTGCCTTCCCCACCTCCCATGGGAAAGCAGGAACCTTTGGAAGCCACAGGAGAAAGGTGACTCTCCTCAGGCGCCTCACCTGTGCCAGGCAGGCCAGAGGCTCTGCCTGCAAGACTCAGAACTGTGTTGAGGAAAAACACAGACTGCCCACACTGAGAGCTGTCTTTCTTTGGGTAGGAACAGCAAGCATTACTCAGCCGCCAGAAGGAGGAGGCCTTTTCTGCAGCCAGGCGAGGGGAGCCCGAGAGACCTCACTCAACTTGATATTGAACTTGTCAGTAGGGTGGAAGCAGAAAAGATCTTGACTGTGGCCTTTTGCTGTGACTGTCCAGACACACAGAGAGCCATGCGATCCTGGAGTTAAGAGACTCGAAACAGCCTGCCAGAGCAGCTTCCTCCTAAGGCTCACAGTCCCTTCCCAGCCTGGCGGGTGCACTTCGGCCGACATGTACCACTATGTCTGTGTACTGGGTTTCTCAAGTTCGTCCACCCAGGTCTCCAGGTCCCCTCCCCAGGGTATCAGTCATTGTGGGGCATCTCCAGAGTACAAAGGGGAATAAACACCAGGACCGGGAGATAATTGTTGGCTTATAGTGTCCAGAGCAAAACTATGAGAAGCACACGAGAGATGTGATGCCAGGGCTACCAGCCGTCGTGAAAACTCAGGGCTGTGTGGAGGGAAGGTCATCTTGACTACAGTCTTAGTCATGGTTTCTATTCATGTGCTAAAACACCATTGACCAAAATCATCTTGGGGAGGGGGGGTTACTTTATCTTTTGCTTCCAGTTCATCATTGAAGGTAGTCAGGGCAGGACCTCAAGGCAGGAAACTGAAGGCAGGAGCTGATGCAGAGGACTCGGAAGAAAGCTGCTTACTGGCTTGCTCCTCATAGCTTGTTCAACCTGCACTCTTATAGCACCTGGGACCACCAGCCCAGGGATGCTACTGCCCACGGCCAGCTGGGTCCTCTCACATCAATCATCAATCAAGAAAATGCACCATAGGCTTGCCCATGGGCTAATCTGATGGAGGCATTTTCTCAGTTGAGGCTCCCTCTTCCCAAATGGCTTGTGTCAGGTTCACATTAAACTTGTCAGCACCTGAGGGGTTTAGAGGAATCGATGAGTATACATGCTGTAGAAAGGATGAAATTTGGGATGGGAAAAAAAAGCTAAGATTTGAAAAGTAGCATTTTGAGAAAGTGGAAAGAAGGGGTTTCATTTCTAGAGGAGTCCTTCTAGACTCAGTTAAAGGGAAGTTTGGGACTCTGACAGTGCCTGTGGAGAGCTAGGCCTGGCTAAACAAAATGGGGAAGGAAGGTCTTACAACTGGAAAATGGGCAAGCAGGATAGTTTAGAGGTCTTGAATACCAGTGAGGAGATGCAAGAGATAGCCAGAAGCCACAGGGATCTCTTGAGCATTCAGGAGGTGTGGCCATAGTCACTGTAGGTGTAGTGTAGAAAGGCAATAAAGCCTCAGGAACACAGGAAGACCTGGGGGTGGGGTGTGGCCTTCCTTGTTTCTCTACAGTCAGGGCAGGCTCTCAGGCTGTGTCTACCAAGAGCATCAAGCGATGCTGGGTCTTTGAGGTAAGTCTGAAGAGTTGGTAAAGCTTCCCTCAGGAGAGGGCGGGGACTGGCTGCTTTGATTCATTTATCTTTTCACATTGAGGGTCTTTATACTTAAGTCACCCCATTCAGAGGTGTACAAACACCTAGGCTTCTATTCTTTTTGATAGAAATATGTATGTATGTATGTATGTATGCATGTATGTAGCCAGAGTTAAAAAGGAAAGGACACTATGATGCAGCCTCCTCTCAGAGAGTCTGTCTTTTGTAGGGTATCCCCTGTCCACATTTATCCACTTGCCTTGTGTCCTCTGATTGCAGAGCAGCTGCCTACACCTCTGCTTCCCCTGGCACCGTGTGATTATTTCCCACTCCCTCCCTCCCTCCTTCTGGGGTACTGCCCTCCTGCAGTGGTATACCACTACACTGAGAAGGCACGGGGCCTCTGCTTAGTGGTTTGGTCTGTGTTGGAAGGGGCACAGGACTAACTTTTTACCCTCCAGGAAAATCCAGAATATCTAGTAGAAAGCAATGAAGTCCCTTCAGTGTTCCAGAACTGTCTCACTGCTCAGCACGTCCAGCTCAACCATAGGGTTGTAGACTTGCGTTTGAGCCTCACATGTGGTCATATGGCCATAGAAGGATGTCCCTGAGCAGCCGATGCGCTGCACCTTGGTAGCAAACATTGATTGCCATCAAACGTCTTCCTTGGCATTGCAGACACTGCCTCTGCCCTGGAGGTTCTGATTATGGCTCATTATGGGTTTTTAGGTGATAATGAGTTTAATTCTCTTTACAGGGATTTGTATGATCGTTTTATGGTGTAGTGCTGTCATAATTGTAAAGAGAGAATTTCAGGGCATGATCATCAACACGATGATCCAAGTCTCATAGGTAAAGCTTGTTTGTTGTTGTTGTCTTGGTGTTTGTTTTCTTAATTTTTATACCCCCACCTACATTGTCGACTAGCTAGCCTCAGCCTCTAACACAAGGGAATGTCTTTGAAAGTTCTCCCCTGAACATTTTCGGTTTGTTTGATTTCATCTACTGTTAATTCATTATTCATATAGTTATCCTACTTAGTAATGGATAGTTTAAAACCTCAAAGAGTAGGAAGTCAATTCAGTGCATCCTCTTCTTCCTCTTTGCCCTCTTACTTCCTTCCAAAAGTAGTGCATGTTTCCATTTCTGGTGCATCCTTCTCTGGGATATGTTCAGGAAATGCTGGCCAGAGGTTTTCCTAGTCCAGCTTGCATGGGATGAAACAGAAGTATTCACACAGAGTTCTCTAGGGGCACATGTTCTCCCATGTTTTTATCCTCAGAGTGCAAAACCCTGCTTCTAAATGCCAGAAGACTTCATTTAGTGCAGCAAACCCAGAGCCACCCCGACCCCTAGCTTGACCCCACTTGAAGATTACCTGAGGGTACTGAGCTAACTATGTGGGATTACACTCAAATGCTTTGTTCAGGCTCTCAAGGAACCTCAGAGTGAATCAAATGGGGACTGTGCTAATTCTGGAAGATCTTGATGGGGGGTAGGGTTATGTGGTACAAGGGGCGGGGGCGGGGGTGATGTCTTAGCATTCTCCTTTCTACATTTCTTTAGCTCGCCATGTACTGGGCTGGACTGAACTGGATGTCATTTGTTCTAGACCAAACCTTACAGATCAGGGATATTATTTTACTATGTTTGCTCTGTTGTTGCTGGTCCTACCTTCCGCATGGATGCTGTGGGGTTCTGCCTTGCTTTTCCATCACATTGGACCCTTCTCTCTGATGCTGCTGGGGCCCTCTCCTGTTCACTGATGATGCTGGACCACTGTATTGCTTACCAGTACTGGAGTTACATGTTCTCCGAGAGGATGAGGATTGATCACTTCTGGACTCTCTCCTCTGTGGATGCTGGTTTCCGTGGAGGATATCGAAGGCCCATTTGGTAAATGAGTCTCTTTTTTTTTTTCTTCGAGACAGGGTTTCCCTGTGTAACTTTGCGCCTTTCCTGGAACTCACTTGGTAGCTGGCCTTGAACTCACAGAGATCTGCCTGGCTCTGCCTCCCGAGTGCTGGGATTAAAGGCATGCGCTACCATTGCCCGGCGAGTATCTTTTCCAAACAGAAAAGGTATCTTCCGTTTGTGAGCACCGTGGTCCCTCCAGTGTTCTGTCATTGGACATTCCCCGGTGTCAGCAGCCGGGGACACTGCAGTTTAGCCAGCACTTGCCTGGTATCCTACCAGTTTCACTTACAGAGATAGCAACAAGTCAGCACAAACAGAACTATAAATATCTTGATAGTGGCAGATGTGTGAAATCCGACTGGGTGGGGCAAACAGAGGCAGATGCCCCGCTAGATAAGAGCTCTGCTTTGAGCCTCCTGAAATACTAAGCAAAGTGCATAAAAAATACAATTAAAGAAAAACTTACCTGTTTGTCTTTTGTCTTCAGTGGCGTTTTCATTTTCTGTCATTTCGTGCATGCACAATATGTATTTTATGTGGTTGCAATCATCATGCAAATGTTATTTAGCATTTTGTGTTTCCACTTAATATCCTATAGGCTTACCATATTGCTCCAATTTTCATTTTATGGCTCCAGAAATGCCATTGTGGTGATTCACAGTGAGTGTTTTCCTTCTTACCTATAGCTGGAATTTTATGTCCCCAGCTGCTTAGCATTATGGATAATTTTTAAAGGAACATCTTATGATATTTAGTTTTGTGCTTTTATTGATTTCTCTTAAGATTGGATTCAAGGAGGGAATGGACTTGGTCAAAGTTTGGACCGCTTCACAGGCAGCAACATTTCCTCTGGTCTAATGCCAATGGTGTCAGGCAGAGCTCTAAGCCTCATACTGATGCTATTGGCTCAGAGCACTCTGAGCCAGTAACTAGCATGTCCCCCAGCGACTGAGCAGAAGAGAAGACATTTGCTTTGTCCTTGGGGAAGCTGTTCCTGCAGGAGTTCTCTGCTGGTGACAGCAGAGTGTGCATGGGGCGGGCGGGATGTGTGCACTCCAGGCGTCTGTTGTTTGCAGAGGCCTCGCACTGGTGACTGCCATTTTAAGGGCCTCTGAAGCCCAACTGCTTGAAAGTAAGACAGGGCTAGAATTATGATGTAGCTCTAGGAGCGAGGGCTGCCTGGGGTGGAAGTATATAAATTTAGTGTATTCTTAATGAGGGGATAGGATGGCCCTCATCAGTGACACCACACAGGGACACACATCCTGTGGCAGATGTCTAATATATATAGCACAGATGTCAGCTGAATTCCTTGTAGATCTGAATAAACTTGACCAAACTCCACTGACAAGCCTATGAGAGCCTTGAATCCACAACATGAATGTTGGCATGAATGCCCACAGGACATGACACTCTGCCCTGCATCCATCCACAAGGCCCTGCGTCTTCCTGTGTCTTCATCAGAACCCACTTGCTCCCAGACCTCTTTGAGTTTGGTAGCTGCTGAAAATTCAGGATCACAAGAAGGATTTTCACAGAACTGGCAGTTTTTGCTATTGTTTTCCTCTCTCCCATTTTTCCAACTCATTTGTCTAAACAAGAGGCAACTGAGTTCTTCTGTCTTCTTCACAGTAGCACCCCATAGTTAGGCTCCTTCTGTGCTCCTACAGTTATTTCCCCAAGCTACTACCTGAAAGAAAGTCAGGTAGAAAATCTTTCTCCACTTCTTTGCCAGCTGCAAATAACCTTGTCCTTACAGGTGTATGGTAGGCGGGCAGGTGTACCTTGCAGGTATACCCTTCAGGTATATGGTAGGCAGGGGGCATACCCTTCAGGTATATTGTAGGTGGGCAGGTATACTATGCAGGTATATGGTAGGTAAGCAGGTATACCCTGAAGATATATGGTAGGCAGCCAGGTATACCTCGCAAATATATGGTAGGTGGGCAGGTTTGTTTGTTTGCTTCCAGATAAGACACAATAAAAGTTGCCAAGGGAACAACTGAATTCAGGCTTCCCAGTATCCCCACAAATGTTTGGTTGGACAGGTGCTCAGTGTGAACATTGCTGCCGCATTAAAATCTGTTGGAACTCAGTCCCCAGTATGAGGGCATTTGGAGCTGGTGATGTGGGGAGCCTGATTTGTTTATGGCTGCAATTAGCATCCTTGTAAAAGAGAAGTGAGGAGCTTTCTCACCTTCTTCCATTCAAGGATGAGGTGCAAAGCAGGCAGTGCTAGCCTAGAGCAAACCATCTTTGAGGAAAATCCTCAGCAGAACCTCACCATTCTGGCTTCCCGACCTTGGATTTCCACTTTCCAGACCTGTGACAAGCAGGCTGCCTTTAAGCCACACAACTGTGGTGTGAGTTTGTTATTGCACCCCAGTGGATTAAGGTAAACATCCTTATCCAGGTTTAGAGGCAAGGAAACAGACCCAGAGAAGGGGAGAAGCTGCTTCGGGCCCCATAGCTGGTTACAGATGTGTGCAATGGGACATCTAGTCTGAGCTGCACATCACACTGTCAGCCAGCCCTGGGAGCCTCACCAAGCGTTATGCGTGGCAGGCATTCAATAAATGCCCATACAGGAGACATGCTTGAACCCCTGTGTGCCCGTGTCAAAGAGCATAGGATGGAGGATTTCTTATTACCCTAGTACTTGACCCTTAATCAGAACCAGATATGATTAAAAACTGTTGTATATGTACAAAATGGAATACTTTCATCCATCATAAGAAACAAAATTCTGATATATACTGAAACACAATAGACACTGAAAACATTAAACCCAGAACTCCAGACTCAAAGCCACAGGAGTCTAGGATTCTACTTACACATTTACATAAGCAAATCCACGTCAAGGGAAAATAGGCAGGTGCTGATAGCTGATAGTTGGGAGAGGGAGAGCTTGGTCATGCTATAGATTAGGGTAAAAATATCTTGTAACTATCTAGGGATGGTGGTTGTGCACATGGTGGTGGACTGGATGACACTAAACCATGCACCTTAAAAAGGTTAATGGTTGTGTGATTTCACCGTAACTTAAACCAATGAAGAAACCGAGGAAGTGAGAGAGATATTGGAGCTGTGCCTTTCCTCTTTCTACAGTGAGCCTCAGACATCCTTGCATGACTGGAATCCATGATGCTACGTCACTGGGCAGAGAACAACACACACAGTCCCTGACTTTGCTTATGGCTGTGTGGATTCTGGGAGGATTAGGCCTCTCTCTGGATTTCAACCTCCCAGTCTGTGGAAGGAAGACCCGAACGCCACTGCAGAAGGGGGATCTTCGGAGGACCCCGAGAGCAGAAGCAGGAGTCTACACTGGAAGAGGAAGTGTTTTGTGAGGTTCCGTGGAACCCTCTCTTTCCAGCTCACAGGCTGCTGAAACTTTCAATATCCTGTCACCTGGTCCCAGGGACAGTCACAGAGAGACCTGCCTCAGCTCCTGACCTTGTTAGCAAGGCTGGCCTCCCTCCCAGCACACTTCAAAAGCAGGGTAAGCCCCTTGGTAATGTTGCTTTGCACCGAGTCATTCAATGTCAACCAGATGTTTCCTGTGACATCCCAGCAAGGAGAGAAGCCCCAGCCAGATCACCAAGACTTGACCTGAAGCTGCATTTTCAACATTCATGGAACTTTAAACTGGGCTGTGATTTGGAAACTCACCACATACATATCAGTGTTGAGACGGGAAGGGTCCACTGTGGACTCTCTCATTCACTTTGACCCATTTCCCACATGTGTTACGTCCCAGGCACTTTGCTAGGCTTTAGGAAGATGTAGATGTGTTCAAGGATTGTATTTTTCACCAAGGAAGACGGCCTCAAACAGGAAGACAGGGCATCAATTAGGAGTATAAAGTAGCTGCCCGGCCGCTGCTGCTGCTGCTGCTGCTGGACCATCCTACAAGCTGCAAGGTGCCAGAGGCCCGGGGACGAACGAACCCAGGCGGGGAGGTCCACTGCTCAGCCTGGAAGGGACTGGGCACACCGGGAAGGGAAGCTCCTGTGCAGATCACTGTGTGTAGAACCTTGGAGAACACCACAGGCTGAGCTGCTGAGCGACACAGTTGAGTTCATGCCCATGAATAGTGAGAGGAAGCATGGAGGGTCAAGGAAGGTGGCACTTAAGCTGGGTTCTCAGGGACAAACTGGGAGTTCCTCAAAGAAGGTGGCAGTTGGGTCACCTGTTCCAGCAGGAGGAAGTCCTTTGTTGCTGTTGATGGTTACCATTGCTAGTGCTCCCTCACCATCAAAGAATGCTAAATTTCAGTTGCATAGTTAGTGGGTTTTTTTTTTCCTTTAAATTTATTTTCCTTTTATTTATTTGTGTGTGTATATCTGTTATTGGTGTTTAAAAATTCCTTGGAAATAGTTCTGACTCCTCCTTGTAAAGTGCTGGGAAGATAGAGTTTCTTGTCTCCCAGCAGGTCGGTGTCACTCACTTCTGCCTAGACCTAAGGGCACTGACACTTGAAGTCCTTGCTTAGATCATCTAGTGCCCTGTCACCCGCTTCTAGTCTCTCCCGGTTGTCTCTGAGCAGTTAGGCTGTCAAGGACAAATGTCTTTCAGAGCTATGTTCCGCTGGCTGAGCCCCTGTTTTCCCTCTGGCCATGCTCTTTCTGGCTTCTCTTCACAGGAGGGCAAAGCACCTGGAGGCTGGTACTGGGCATTGGCTTTCTGTGTCTGCAGGGCTAAGGCATGCTCTGGTCATGCTCTTTCAGGAGGAAATGTGTTCAGGGCCTGTGATCTGTGAAACCAGAGCCCACCACATGACTGAGTTCAGTTGGCCCGTGCTTACGGGGGCATCACAGTCTACTGAGTCAAGGCCCCGGGAACAGATCTGAAGGACAGAGAACTTGAGATGGGCTTTCTTGTCAAATCTTTTCCTACCTGTTTCCTACCCAGGTTTCTCTTGTAATAGGAGGTGGGATTGACTCAGAGTTTGGTGGTAAGAGTACGAGGTATTCAGAAGCAAGGGGGCCTCATGCAGCCAATGTAGAACCCCCTTCCCCTCTGGTCTTGTGTCCTTCGTTTGAATAGTTCATGTCGGAGTGCACAAGCATCTGGCTTGTATTGTTTGAGAATGATCTTCCAGGCAATAGTGAAAACTGTCTTATGTGGTTTCTTTTCATATGCCTGTTCATCTTAGAGCATACCAAACGTATTCAGCTCCCATCTAGTTACCTTCCTCACTGCAGGTTAAACCCAGTCACCTCTTATGTGGTGCACTTGCCTTGTTCTTCAGATATGGTATCCTCCAAGGGGAAATAATTCTAGGTATTGACTCATTCATTTATCTAACAAACTTACCAGTGGTCCAATGCAAAAGAACACGAGGCAGCAGGGACATATGGCTGTACATCCTATGCCCACTGAGTAGAGCCTAGGAAAGATACAAATTCTTGTCTCATGCAGTATAATAGGGCCCCTCTGTGTCTCATTCTGTTGGCAACATGAGTTGTGTGGTCTGCCTTCATGGGAACATAGATGATACAGCCTCTGGCCACTCTGCTGCTTGGAGAGGTTCCCATTGGGGAGCAAGGAACATTTGGAGGAACACAGGCCATGGCTGCCATGCCAGGACCCCTCTCCGGCATCTCGGTTTTGAGCTCTGGTGAGGAAGCAGGGTGAACAGTGAGGACAGATGCTCCCTCCTCCCATCTTCCTTCTAATTGTAAGCAGTGTTCTAACCCAGGCTTCAGTGTGTGAACACCACCTTGGAGATCTTTGTCGAGGCTGCCTAACACCTGTACTGTAATTGACTTCATATTCTCTTTAACTTGATTTGCATTATAATTTAGTTTTACCAGAAGAATAATATCTTGGAAATCATAGTTTTGATGTGATAATTATATTTTTTCTAATATACTCTAAAACACATCTATAATTATTTCAATAAAAATATTTGCACATTTACAATCCCAAATGTGAGTATTGCACCGGTGAGGTGCACATTTTAGGGAAGACTGATTGAGCGTAGAGCGCCCTGCATAGTGCCCTGCCTTGGCTCTGAGTTTGTATCCGGCCCCTTTCCTCTCCCATGGGAGCTTCACGTTAGCTGTTTTCCCCTTTGTTCTTGAAGCCTGCCAACCTTATTCCTACCTCAGGGCCTTGGTTATTCCTACCTCAGGACCTTGGTTATTCCTACCTCAGGACCTTGGTTATTCCTACCTCAGGACCTTTGTTGTTCCTACCTCAGGACCTTGGTATCCCTACCTCAGGACCTTTGTTGTTCCTACCTCAGGACCTTGGTTATTCCTACCTCAGGACCTTGGTTATCCCTACCTCAGGACCTTGGTTATTCCTACCTCAGGACCTTTGTTGTTCCTACCTCAGAGCCTTGGTTATTCCTACCTCAGGACCTTGGTTATTCCTACCTCAGGGCCTTGGTTATTCCTACCTCAGGACCTTGGTTATCCCTACCTCAGGACCTTGGTTATCCCTACCTCAGGACCTTGGTTATTCCTACCTCAGGACCTTTGTTGTTCCTACCTCAGGACCTTGGTATCCCTACCTCAGGGCCTTAGTGTTTCTACCTCTGCCAGGAATGTTTCTGTATAGCTTGCTTCACATGTCTAATTTTCCAAACATTGAAATCTTAGTTCAGACATCTCTACCTCAAGGAAACGTTCTATCCAACCTTGGATTGGCTGTTCCCATCCCTCTCTGTCCCTTACAGGTACCCCTTGTCTCAGCACTTCTAAGTATATTACAAGACATAATGTGTTTTTTTTTTTTTTTTCCTAGGATTCATTTATAATTCTTCCACCTCTAATAAAATGTAAATTTCAAGCGGGATGTGACAGCTTCCACTGTACAGTTCCATCACTTGGGCAGATTTAGGCCAACCTGAGTCATGTAGTGAGACTCTCTCTCAAGAAACCAAACCAGATAAACAACCAAAAAAGACTCAAAGTAGGTATCTCACCTATTTTATTTACTTCGCCTTTCCCAGCACTCAGCTACAACCTGGCATCATTCAATAACATTTAATAATGAATACAAACTGAAAAAACAAGAGTGAAAAATAAAAAATAAGCTTATTGGCTTTGTTAAGGCTTGATGTACATTGCTCCATCTGTAGACTGAGAAGCAACTTGGCCATGAGGCCCTTTGGGGCCAGCATCTGGGCCTATAAGCTCCCAGGCCTCCTGGTTTATCTACCCAGCCACAGTGACAGAAGCTGGGCAAGAGAAAGGAGTGGACTGGATCATCCCCTCGTAGACATGTCCTGCTCCCACTGGAGCAGCCCGAGCAGAGGTGCAGAGAGCAAAGGGCAACTCCTCCCAGCATGAGCCCAGCCTCAGGTCCCCAAGTCACACTGGAGGGGAGGGGTGGCATTTAAATGAAGAGACTTGAAAATCCTCAACATGTCTATTTCACAACTTAAAAATGGGGATGGAGGAGCAGATGGGAAGTCTTCCTAGTCATAGACTTACAAAGATGGTGGACATTGCTTCTGATGCGGAATAGAAAGCAGCTAGCACAATAACCCTGAGATGAGGAGAGAGGCTACCATTTCCTAATCCCAGCTCTCCAGAAATATTTGCCATGGGTTCTACAGTTTACCTCCCTGACCCCCTTCTGGACCAATGAACTTTTTCTTGCTATTCATTCCTATTGTAATTATAGCTGGTTTCTCCCTGGGAAATAGTCTAAAAGACACACTTATCCTAGGGGCAGCTCAGATTCGATGATTTTAGGAGGGTACAAAGCCTTGCTCCCTCTCCAATTCCAAAGGGCAGGACCTGCTGGGGACCCACGACACTGCTTCTAATCTCTCCTGTTGCCTGAGCCTTCTTCTCTCGCATACCCTGAGACTCTGACCATAAATCTGCATCTTTAGTCTTTCCTAGGGAGCCCCAGGACCCTGTGTGTCCAACCCCAAATGGCCAAGTCCTCATCATCACTACTGTGTTGCCTAGGAACCAAGCCCTTAGCCAGGGCTCTACTCCATCAACATATCGCGCTTCAACTTGAGTCAAGCCACATCCAAATCAATGGTGCTCAGTGCACGTGAAAGAATCTGAATGACTCAGGTGAGCGGAGCGTGGTGGCATGTTCTTGTAGTCTGAACTTCTGGGCCTCATCCTGGGAGAGCAAGGCTGGCAGATCTATAGAGCAAGACCCTGACTCAGCAGGCAGACAGACAGACAGGCAGGCAGGCAGGCAGACAGAGAGGCAGACAGACAGATAGACAGGCAGACCGTCAGACAGATAGATAAGCAGACAGACAGACAGACAATCTTTTTTTCAAGACAAAAAAAGTTAAAGCTATGACCTGTCTATAGAGTAGCCATTGTTTCCCCAAACTATGCCCTGTACATGTAGTTCAGCCCACTTACTCTCCCCCTGCCCCCCATCTTTAGCTTGCCCAAGGCAGAGTCTGGATGGCTTCTGCCTTCAAGGTGTCTTTCACTACCGTCAGACTTCTCATACACCCTCTGACCCTTCCCATATGCCCTCTGACCCTTCCCATGTAGGAGTCTCATGGGAAGGGTCTCTCAGAAGTCTCCTGCCTGGGAACTACCACGATTCAGCCATTTCGGTGCCCAGGTCTGACCCACAGGTCATGTTAGCTTACTCTGAGGTGTGGGTGTAGCTTGCTTCATCACCAGAAATAGCCAGGTGCACCACATGGAAGTCTAGGACAGTGAATTCATGATTTGATGAGGGACAGGATCTGGGAGGGGGGTGGTTTATACTCCTACTCTCTTGGCTTCTTACAGCCCTATCAATGTGCTG
The DNA here is from genome assembly GCF_903995425.1 of Onychomys torridus. Lineage (NCBI taxonomy): Eukaryota > Metazoa > Chordata > Mammalia > Rodentia > Cricetidae > Onychomys > Onychomys torridus. The sequence goes on along the minus strand of NC_050454.1, from coordinate 5,127,188 downwards.
CTACTCACAGCAGAGGCTCCTCCAGCTTCCACCACAGGCCATACCCTCTCTCTGTGTGTAGGGGTGCAGCATATCTGCCTTCTTGGGTTTCTTTTCCTCATCTACTGACTGCCCTTCCCTTTACTCTTGCTTTGCTACCCTGGTATTATAGCACGCCCCCCGCACCACCACCAAAGGAAAGCATTAGTATGTATACTTTTCTTAATTCTTCCCCTTTAGGAAAACCAGGTGAAGACTCCAAAGTTGGATTTATTGATTCTCACTAAATGTTTTATGGAGGGGGACAGTAACTGTTGCCCAAAGCTGCCCTGGAATTGGTAGATCAGGGTGTAGATCATTGTTCAGCCTCAAGCTGGATGCTTTTTCTCCCGCCTGGTTCTAAGTTTTCATGGAAGAACTGTGACAACTAATGACTGCTTCCTTCCAGGTCATAGCTTTAACTTTTTTGTCTTGAAAAAAAGGTTGTCTGTCTGTCTGTCTGCTAATCTATCAAGGCAGCTGTGGGGCGGGAGCGCGGTGAGAGAAAGCACATGGCACTCACTAGAAAGGAAACTGAAAAGGCTTCCAAAAGGAAGAGGAATTGGGACGATGACCGTCCACCGACTGTCCACCGACTGACTGTGAGAGCTCTCTTCCTCTTGTGTAACTTTCTACAGGTTCACAGTCAAATGCCATCGCGCATAGTGGTTTCCTAGGTCTGCCGTAACGAGCAGCCACAAACTGGCTGGCTTAAATGAACAGAAATGCTGCAGACTGGAGGTCAAGGGGTCCCCATGGGGCTTTGGTGGGGGGAACCTGTCTCTCCGCTCTTCTGGCTTCCAGTGATGCTGATGACCCTTGACTTACTGGCCACAGTCTCAGGTTAGTCTTCGCACGCCAACTGCTCTATGTTGTTTCTTTTTGCTTGTCCTTGGAGGGTACTAGTGATGGCGTATAGGGTTTCTTCACTCAAGCTAGGATACTTTCCCCACATCAAGATGATTTTCATTACCTATAGAAAACCTTTTCCCCCAAAGGCAGTTATAACTTCCAATGGTCAGAGCTCGTGGCATTTAGGGGCCCTTATTCAGCTCACTAGACTGTGTTCCATTGCTATGCTTGGATATGTTTACATGTCCTCAAGCGTGTGTTAAGCACTTCTGAGTGTTTCTTCACACTGCACCATGGTCCCATCTATTGGTGCAGAGGGAGGAAGTCCTGAGTTACACAGGCAGCGAAAGGCCGACTTCCTGCTTATTCAATATGAGTGGCTCCAGACTTTAATTTACCATGTCTCACCGTCCCAGCCCAAGGTGGGGAGAGGGAGACCTTCCAGGCAGCCACCTCCGTGGGACTTCCTAGAGGAGAGTGTGATGCCCCTGCTGGTAGACCACTATCCTTGAGCTGCCTCTGTGAATCTTGCTGACCCAATATTTACATTTTACAGAATTGCTTTGTGGGTAAATTTAAGAGCAAAAAAAAAAAAAAAAAACTTTGCTTTTTGTTTTACTTTTTTTTTTTTTTTATTGATTCTTTGTGGCTTTCACATCATGCATTCCGATCCCACTTATCTCCCTGTCCCCTTGTATCTGCCCTCTGCTCTTTCAACCTCCGCCCCCAAAACAAAACCAAATTTAAAAGAAAAACCAAAAAACAAACAAAACAAAGAAGAAGAAGAGGAGAAAGAGGAGGAGGAGGAGGAGGAGGAGGGAGGAGGAGGAGGAGAAAGAGGAGGAGGAGGAGAAAGAGGAGGAGAAAGAGGAGGAGAAGATGTCTTGGAAGCTGTAGTGTGGTCAGTTGAGACACACAGTTCACCCTTTAGTCTGTTCATCTTTGCTTGTTCATTGCCACGAGTCATTGGTCTGGCTGGAGGCCTCTGGTTTCTGCTACACCACCAATATGGCCTGGGTGAGGGAAAGACGCTCTTCCCCCTCCACCCCTACTGATGGCAGGAGAGAGAGCTGGCCCCAGGTCACGAGAGTGAGAGAACTAGCCATGCCCTACACCAGCTCCAGTACACAGAAGAGTTGCCCTCTGCCTGGGGAGCATGCTAGAGCTGACTCTGTTGTCAGGGTCTGAGGTGAGCCAGCCCTGAGGGTGTGAGAGCGGACCCCCCCTTCAGTTATGCCCCCGTATGGCAGGAGAGAGGGCTCTGTACCTTGCCTGGGCAAAACAGTAGAGCTGTCCCTGGTGATAAGAGTGTGGGTGACCCGGATCTGAGGGCCTGAGAACAGAACTGCCCCCCTTCCTTGCTGTAGGCTGCAATGGGAGAGCAGTGCTGGAGACTTGCCCGGGGAAGCAACAATGAGGGAAAGCTAGTGAGCCGACCAACACAACTACCACCCAGGCCCAGAACCAGGGCTAGGAGTTGGCCTACCTCAGCATGCACCGAAACTATCATCTGTTGCAGCATGTGAAGGGGACGAACCTACAGATCCAAAACAGCAGGATCTCCGCAACACAGGACAGCAGGCTATCCTAGAGGAGCCCCAGGGAGAGCAAGAATCTTTGTAATCACACACATTTGGCACTTGAGCCATTGCACTGTGGCCAAAGGTGTTGAAAACAGCCACACCCAGCCCTGAGGCTCCCATCATCGAAGACTGCTTGCATAGTTTACAGACAGTAAGAGGCCTAATGGAGATGACCCAGGTACTAGAAAGATGTCTGAGGGCCAGGTGCCACTGTAGAGAGTCTCTGCAAATGCCAGCCTCCTCCTGTCCATTCCTAGGCCACCACTCTGCATTTCCATGGGGGCTGCACTTAATTATCTCCCTCTCAGGTTCCTTACACAACTCCTAACCCATGGCTTCCAGCAGTACATACCAACTAAAGTTTCTAGAAAGTCGAAGCTAGTTAGTAAATCCCCTCAATGCAATGTATCCTCCTGCTTTCTCACAGCTTCTTTTTGCTCTGCTCACCCTCAGGAGCACCCGCTACAAGCGCCTGTGATGGCTGTCTAGCCTTCGGCTCTCTCTCTTGCATTCTTCTTTTTAGATTTGCAGGGCTGGAGATTGGAGCCAGGACCTTGGGCAAGTAGTCTGCATAGAGTGGCCTCCACAGCCTTAGCCTTTCTTATATCTCTGCATCTAGTGCTTGCCTCCTTTCTCACAGCATCCCTATACAGGTACAATGTAGATCACAAAACTCACCACTGCAGATGTGCTATGTTTCAGGAATGTGTCATAAAGGTCGTCAGTATCTAATTGTGGAATATCGTCATCATAACAAAAGACCCCGACCCCAACACATTAGAAAGTCCTTGTCCTTCTCCTCTTGCCTTCTTATATCTGTCCCCAGCTCTGGGAAACCACTTACCTGCTCTGTGTCTGGAATTTTCCCAATGAGCATTTCATGGAAAGGGCTCATATTAAAAAGAAAAAAAAAAATAGGTCTTTTGCATCTGCCTTCTTTTACTAAATGCAAAGTTTTCAAGGTTTATCCACATTGTAGCATATGTTATTAATGCTTTAATTTATGGATAATAGTCCACCACATTTAATTCACCTATTTATCATGGACATGGATATTCCTAGAAGTAAAACTTCTGGGACATAAAGCCTTATGAGGGGCCACACATTTAGAAGTGACTGAATGATGAGAACTCTGAACTGATCAATGGATTAATCCACTCACAGATTCATAACTTGATGGCACTATTAGGAGGTTGTGGAGACTATGGAAGGTGGGGTCTCATTGGAGGGAATGATTGTGGGGTTTGACCTTGAATGATATCTTCCTGTTTGCCACGAGATCAGAAGTTTTCTTCTACCATAGCTTAATCCAAGGCATGTCCCTCTCCAGCTATGTCATGGATTGAAACCTCTGAAACCATGTCTCCCTTATACACACACAGAAAAAGCAACTGCAGTTTCTGTAAAATCACTTCTCACAAGTACTTGTCACAGTGAACACACGCTAACAGAAAGATGACTGTCCATCTACAACTTCGTTGTCAAACTTCTCCCGAATTAACTGTACTGTATTCCCACCAGAGAACCTTTCAGTCCCCAATTCCTCCCCATCTACAGCAACGCGTGTGGTACTGTCTTTTTATTTTACCATTCCATGGGTTGGAAATGGCATACCATTTTCTTGATGAGGTCTGACATTGAACCTCACCCCATGTGTCAGTTATTTGGTCTCTTTGGGGAAATATCTACTCCCATGCTTTGACTACTTAACGTCTGGGTTGTCTATTATTGAGTGTGTTTTTTAAAAGTATCTTCTAGATGTATTAGTGTCCTACCAGATTTTTACTTTGAAAATGCATTATTACACTCTAGAGGGTTTTTGTTTTTACTTTCATCTTTTCTATATTTACTTTCTTTTCATTTTAATTTTCTTATGTTTCTAATAGCACACATGTTTTAAGTTTGATTAAGTCCAATTCACTTATAATTTTGTTGCCTATCTTGAAGCAAGGTCTAATCCTAGATGACAAGGATTTATTTTCTCATTTTCCTTCTAGGAGTTCACATGCTTTCATGTGTATGTCTGTAATCCAGACATAGACAGTTAAAGTTTTATATATGGACTAGATTAGAGGTCCCCAGTCACTTTCACATATGAGTGTACTGACATCAGTTCTTAAAAAGATTGTTTTTCCCTATTGTGTTGTCCTTCTGAGAAGTCAACTGACAAAGGGTTTTTGTTTGTTTATTTTTTTCTGGATTACCACGTTTACTTCATTGATCTTCAAATCTATATGCCAGAGCATACTATCTTGAGTACGGTGGCTTTTGATTGACCTTGAGGTCAGAACATGCCTGTTCTCCAGGAATGTTTGTTTTATTTAGCTTTCTTCATCTGGCTCCTTTAGATTTCCATCTGAGCTTTAGGAGCAGCTGCCAAGAAGTTAAATGAACTTTGGAAATGGTTCCCACTAAGTCTGTAGACTGGTTTTGGAAGGGTTACTATTTTAACATTTAGTCTATCTTGTTAATTTTATATTTATTCATTTTCTTTTATGTGTATGAGGGTTTTGTGTGCATGTGTATACAGAGTCCTTAGAGGACAGAAGAGGACAATGGACACCCTCTGGAACTTGAGTTATGGATGATCCTGAGACACCATCAGGGTGGTGGGAATTTAACCCAGGTCCTCTATAAGAGCAGCATTTCTTAACTGCTGAGTCTCCTTCCAGCTCCTTAAGTAGTCCTTTGATCCATGAACATGGGATGCAATCCACTTTTTAGCATTTTTTTAAAATTATGACTTGTGGTTTCCTTTATACAAATACTTTATGTAGTTTGGTAAATTCATTCCTTAAGTATTTTATTCTTGATATTATTATAAACAAAATGACTTTCTTTTAATTGTTGGAAATACAATGGCAATACATGGAAATACAATGAAATATTATTCTGCAAATTGGTAGAATTGATATTAGTTCTCGTGTGTGTGTGTGTGTGTGTGTGTGTGTGTGTGTGTGTGTGTGTGTGTGTGTCTGTCTGTCTGTGTCTGTGTGTGCATCTGTGGTTAGGTTTTCCTATCTATAAGATCATGTCATCTATAAGTAGAAATACTTTTACTTCTTTTTCAGTCTGAATTTGCTTAATTTTTCTTGCTCGGTTGTCTTGGCTAAATAAGAATTCTAGTACACAGAATAGAGATTGCAAATGGGCATCACCCTTTGGTTCTTTATCTTAAGAACTTACTTGACATTGTATTATTTATAGGACATTAGCTGTGCATTGTAATGCATGCTCAAAAAGTTCTCTCCATTCCTAGCTTGTTAAGTATTTTTTAAATTTATTTTGTGAAATAGTGATGAACATTATCAAATACTTTTCTGTGAATATTGAAATGATCATTCTCTTTTTTTCTATGTATATGATTTTCACATGATAAATTGACCTTCCACCTTTGGGATGGATCCCTTTTGGCTGTGATATATAGCCTCTCGTTTATGTATTGTTAGGATATACTGTTGACTAACTTCGTTCCTCTAATAATTTAATAGGACTGAGTTTCTTTCAGAACACCAGAAAAACAATGTACCTTTTGGGTCATGCAACTTCTTCTCTTTGACATTTATTTCAGTTTGGGGGAGAGTTGTTCTCTCTTTAGTATCTTTAGCACAGTATCAACTCATCATTTAACCATATGGAAATGCTTTTATTTATGTATGAAGGGCTTTCCAACTGCCAAAGTCAACGCATACTTTAGCCCTTTCTTTCTTGGCTTTCTGTAGCATTTACAGTTTACCACTTCCTTCCTCTCTGAAACTTCCAAATCTCTAGTTGTCTTTTTATCTTTTTGATTATAACATCTTGGTCTCCTTTGAGGATACTTCTTTTCCATACCGTTGAATACTGTCTTTAAGGCACTTCTCATGTTATATTTGGTCTAATGGATGTCATCGTGTCTCAGATTTCACTGCTAACCTGGATGCTGATGAATGGTGGGTTGTTAATATTCTTATATCCACCCAGTTGTGTCCAGCTACCTCCTGAACATATCTTTTTATTGAAAATAGATGTTTTTCTTACAATATATTCTGATTGTGGTTTCTCCTCCCCTGGTCCTCCTAGCTGCTCCCCATCCTCCCTCTCATCTGGATCCACACCTGTTTCGTCTCTTGTCAGAAAACCAAGAGGCATCAAAGGAATAACAGTAAAATGTAATATAATAAGATGAAACAAAAACAAGCCAATCAGAATAGGACAAAACAACTAAACAAGGAAAACAGCCAAAGAAAAAGTGCACAAAGCACATAGAGGCACAGAGGCATGCACACGTTCGCACACACGGGAATCCCGCAAAACCACAAAACTGAAAGCTGTAATGCACACACAAAAGGACCCATTAAGTTAAAAAAACAAACAAGCCGGGCGGTGGTGGCGCACGCCTTTAATCCCAGCACTCGGGAGGCAGAGCCAGGCAGATCTCTGTGAGTTCAAGGCCAGTCTGGGTTACAGAGTGAGATCCAGGACAGGCACCAAAGCTACACAGAGAAACCCTGTCTCAAAAAACCAAAACCAAACAAACAAAAACAAAAACAAGAACATGATGAGATGAAGAACCTCCAAAGAAGCTGCTGAGTCCATTTTGTGTTGGCATCTACTGCTAGGTCTGAGGCCTACCCTTAAGGCGGGGTGGTTTCTCCCTTGGAGAAAACTATTTTTTTTCATTTGCAAATGGGTATCAGTTGGCAATAGCTTTCCAGTTGGAGATGGGGACACATGTCCAGTTCTTTCAACTCTAAGACCCATGTGCTGCAGACCTGTGTAGGCCCTGTGCACGCTGCCACAGTCTCTCCCAGTTCATATATGTACCAGTCCTGCTACATCCAGAAGGTCTTGATTCCTTGGTGTCCTCTACCCCTCTGTCTTTTACACTCTTTCCACCTCCTGTTCTTCAGGGTCCCTTGAGCCCTGAGGGATGGCTTTGCTGAGGACATTCCCTTTAGGCCCAGTCCTCCAAGGTCTGTCAGTTTCTACCTATTTGTTCCCATGTGCTGCAGGAGGAAGCTCCTCTGATGATGGCTGAGCAAGACACTAGTCTGTGAGTCCAGCAGAATGTCTTGAGGAGTCATTTTATTTCTGTGTTCTGTTAGCTTTCTCCTAGGTCTCCGGCCTATCTAGTCTCAGGTTCTGGTTACCCAAGCAGCACCGGCTATAGGTTCCATCTCATGGAGTGGGCCTTAAATCAAGTCAAGTATTGGTTGGTTACTCCTGCAAGATGTGGGCCACTATTGCACCTGTGTCTCTTGCAAGCAGGTCACCATTGCGGACGGAAGCGTTTGTAGCTAGGTTGATATTTACCTTTCTCCTTTGGTGGCGTGCAGAGTACCCTCTTGTACCATGAATTCTAGTTCACAGAGGTGATGGCTCTAGGTAGGCACCACTCTACTTCTCCATGTTCAGTGAGACATGTGGCTGTTGTCTTCGGCAATAGAGCCTTGCCATCTGTTTGCAGAGAGCCACCAGCAGCCTTGACAATAGCCTGGGCTGTTTCCAGAATGTATTTATTTGGAAATTCCACAGGCTTCTCAAATATGAAAAGTAAAACAACACTATGAAGCTTTTTTATCCTTCCCAACCTGTTCTTCCAGCTTGATACAAATATTGGAACCAAGAAAAAAAAAATTAAGCAGTTTCCTATATCAGGTAAGAAATGCCTCTGTTTGTTAAGACAGTTGATTATTCTGCCTCTTCATTAGAATGAGATGCAGAAAGATTGGACACAGATTAATGCGATAAATCCACAGCAGTCTGCTTAAGGAGTATTAGGGAAATTTATTAGGATAAATTGAGGAAATACACTCACGAATACCGAACCAAGTAGACAGCTGAAGTTGTCCTCTGATCTGACCCGCAGCGAATCCACCTGGTGGTTGGACCACACCAGGAAGCAGGAAGCAGGGAGCAGGGTCTTGTGACCCCTCTCCCTTTCTTTTCAAGAGGTCACAAACAACCTCCCTTGGGCCCTACTGCCCAAGGTCATGGGTGGAGCAAATACCACTACAACAGAAGGCTGTATTCCATGGCTGATGGAGGAAGGCTGTGAGGACACAGAGAGACAGAGACAGAGAGACACAGAGAGATAGGTGCTCAGCTAAGTGGGTCTTAGCACTTAGATTCTTCGCTGGCTGGGCTGCTATGGGGGATGATGATCACATGCATCAAGGACCATGTGTTTTGGTGTCTTTTGTGGGAGGTGGCAGGTGTCAAGGTGGAGGCCAGAGTATGCTGTGCCTTGAATGCCACATGGAATATCTGACACTTGTGCATGCAGAGAAAATCTCACTGCCACTGTTAGTTAGGGTGGTGGCTGGGTTCAGGCCATATTTTAAGAATACTTAAGGAGTCCTGTGCACCTAGACTTGTATGGTTTTTTTTTCTTTCTATTTTAAAAAAGACATTACTAGATGAGTCATATTCTTTTGTGTAAATGTGCCACATTTTCTTTAAACATTCTTCTGTTGAGGGACACCTAGGTCGTTTCCAATTTCCGGCTATTATGAATAGAGCATCAGGGAACATGGTTGAGCAAATTTCCCTGTGGCTGCATGAAGCCTCCTTTGGGTATGTGCCCAAAAGTGGTAGAGCTGGATCATGAGGTAGATCTATTCCCATCTTCCTGAGGTACTACCACACTGATATCCATAGTGACTGTACAAGTTAGCAGTCCTACCAGCAATGGATGAATGTTCCCTTTTCCCCACATCCTTGTCAGCATGAGCTGTCATTTGTGTTATTGATCTTAGCCATTCTGACAGGTGTAAGATGAAATCTCAAAGTAGTTTTGATTTGTATTCCCTTGATGACTTAAGATGTTGAACATTTCTTTAAGTGTTTCTCATTTGAGTTTTCTCTTTTGAGAATTGTTTAGATCTTGTATCCTAGGTTTTTAAGTGGGATTGTTTTCTTGATATCTATCTTTTTTTTTTTTTTTTTTTTTTTTTTTTTTTTTTAGTTCTTATGTATTTTGGATGTTAGCCTTCTATCAGACATAAATGGATAGAGCAAGAAAAAAGTCATCCTGAGTTAGGTAACCCAGAACCAGAAAGCCAAATATGCTCAGCGCCTTGGTCAGCCATCATCGGAGAAACTTTCTCCTGCAGCAGATGGGAACAAATGCAGAGACTCACAGCTAGACAATGTGCAGAGTGAGAGACCTTGGAACACTGAGCTCTAATAGGGATGTCTCCATTAAATCCCTCCCCTCAAGGCCCAGGGAACCCCGCAGAAGGGGAGGCAGAGAAAATGTCCTTTGGGTGTGAGTGTAAAGTGCCTGTGGAGACTGGAAGATGGTGTTACACCCACTAGAGCTGGAGTTACAGGAAGTTGTGAGCCACGCAGCTTGGGTACCGTCATTATTAGCATAAGATTCCATGCAGCTTCAAGTGCAGCAAGCACCCATGGGAGCTGACACAGATATCTCATCTCTCCATCCCCCTCTTATTAATGAAGTTGGTTCTTTGATAATCACGTATGATGCATTGACATAATTGAGATAGGATGGTGACCTATCCGAGCACCAGAGAGGCTGAAGCAGGATTGTACATATAAGGTCATCCTATGGTCCATAAGGAGTTAAAGGCCAATGCAGAAAAAAATGCCACATTTCAAAAGAGAGAGTTTTGGACAGTAAACATACATACATTCATGAATAGTATTAATAATAGTATCAATATACATTTTTGCAGTGATAGCCTATATAGATATACTGTTAAAGTTTTCCAAACTATATTAATTTATCTACACAAAACAATTGCAAGAGCAATTTCTTAATTCTTATAATTATATATTTATAATAATAATAATTATTATTGCAAATTATTAATCCAGAAGCACCCTCCCCTCCTTGGAGGTTTTGTGAGGTGAGATCTCCATCTGTAACCCTGGCTGACCTGGAACTTGAACAATTCCTCTGTAATGGGTATGAGAATGGTCAACTTCTTTAACAAAAGAAATTCTGCAATGAAAAACAAAAACAAAAACAAAAATTACTGGGTACCTTAAAGTCAGTGAAAGGTTAAAAAAAAAAAAAAAAAGGAGAACACTGGTTGTTGTCTGGAAAGCATAATTCTTATATTTAAAAGTGACAAATCCCTGTGCGGTGGTGTCTGCTTTTAGTAATTAGGAAGCAGAGGCAGGTGAATCCCTGTGACTTTAAGTCTGGAATGGTTTATATAGGGCATTCCAGTCCATGCAGTGTTACATTGTGAGATCCTGTCTCAAAACAACAATAATAACAGCAACAGTATCAACACACACACACACACACACACACACACACACACACACACCCCAATAACAACAACAGAACAGATATTAGACAACAGAACATTATTAGGCATCATCATTATTAGCATTATTGCAGGGTTGATTGAAAATATTTGGGGAATCACTGCTCCAGGGTTGAATTAACGAAGCTCAGCCTTCCCTCCTAGAGGCGTGTCTTGTCCTTTGCGGTGGTGCTGTTCTTGCTGAGGCAGAAATGTGTGTCACTATGTCCTAAAGGCAGGAGGGAAAAACATACATTAAACAAACAGGAAAAAAAAAAAAAAAGACAAAAGCAAAACCCACCAACAGTCACACATGGCAGGTGTACAGACTGTCCCCCAGTCGGCCTCTCTGCCCCGACATCCTGTGAAACTGCTGCACCTGGAAAGAGCTGGGGAGAGAGGGCCTCCCTCAGGGCACAGAGTTCAACTTTCTGTTTGTTCCTCAGGATCTTGTCCAGGCTCTCCTTTTCCCCACACTAGGTCTCCCCTGCTTGGGAGCACCCTGTCTCCCTCTGCTTTCACACCTCCAGTAGAGATGCTCTCTTGCCCCTTTTCCTACATTGCCTGTGAGCTCTTGAAGGCAGGAACTGTGCTATCTGGTACTTCCCTCGGGACAGTAGTCTGCAAAGTGTGTCTTGGTTGATGTGATGGGAAGCATAATCTATTGGAGAGTGAGAAGAAAATTCTAGAGCTTCCACTCACGCTTGCTTTTTAACCTGAAATATAAAAGAAGCCAATGTTTATTATTCCTTATGGTCTAGATTAAAGAGTTATCACATATCAAATATAAAAGTGTGAACAAATGCTTTGGTATGACATTTTTTTTTTTTGCAGGGTTGATTTAAAATATTTGGGGATCACTGGTCCAGTGTTGAGTTAATGATTATTGCTTCAAAAATCGATAACTCAAAAGAATATAGCTTTAAATAGGAAAACCCAGTGCTCAAGAAAAATCTAAGGTCTTTGTTTGTTTCAACCAACTAGTAAATACAAATAAGAAGCCCAACTTGTATATTGAAAGTCACATATAAGGCCCTTACAGACAATTCCTTTTGCTTTGATGTAGAAAGATTTTAAGGAAGCTGTTAAATTGTATCATGTAATAGCAAAATGTTGCAAGAAGGCTTTGGAGAGCTGGCTGCTCCCTGCCTTCTGGCAACAATATTCAACATTTTTTTCTGAAGGATATCTTAACAAATATATCAAACTTTAAAAATACCATGCCTACTGGGCAGTGGTGGCTCACACCTTTAATCCCAGCACTCGGGAGGCAGAGGCAGGCAGACCTCTGAGTTAGAAACAAGCCTGATCTACAGAGCAAGATCCAGGACAGGCATCAAAGCTACACAGAGAAATCCTGTCTCAAAACAAAACAAAACAAAACAAAAAAACCACCCTAAAAAAAAACCAAACAAACAAATACGTGCTCTTGCAAAACAGGTCTATGAAATTTATCAATTTGCACATATATATATGTGTGTGTGTGTGTGTGTGTGTGTGTGTATTAACTCTACATCACAATCTATTAATGTCATTCTTGAAATCAATCCAGAAAGGCATAGAGATGTTGGCAAGGGGAGAAAACAGAAAAAAACAAAAACAAAAACAAAAAACCAAAAAAACAACAACAACTGAATGAGAACCTCTGGCCCAGCAAGGCCAGTGTTAAACATCGTTGAAGTTTAAAGATTTATATAGATATTTGCCAAGCAGAATGATTATCACATTGTTTCTAGTACTAAAAGTCATAATCAACCCTTATGTGCAACCATATTCAACACTTGATGTTTTATATCAATTCATTGTAGCATAAGCCAGCCACTAGACTTGATATGCAGATTCAGATTTAATTACATTGAAAGATGGTATTGTAAAATTAGAATGAGTTACAGGTTATGTAGTACAGAGTGATTCTCTCAATATAGGGCCCAGTAGGAAAAGCATACCTGGAGTATGGCAACTTCTTAAAAGTTTTATTTTGCAGTTGATATAGAGTAGAGTGCAGTTTTATGAGTCTCAGTGAGGTGTGGATTTGTGTGACCACACAGGAGTCAGGATGGGTAGTTGTCACATCAAATACACCTTGTGCGGCCAGCTGGAGTCACATGACCTTCTGTTCCTGCCTTGCACCTATGGAGTGCTCTGCTGGAGACGGGAACATGCAATGCTCCTGAGCTTTGTCCCTACCCCTCACTTGTCTATTTATTCTTCTATTTAAGGAAACTTAAAGTGTTTTCTCTCAAGGGCGTTATGAGCAGAACTCCTATCGTGTCCATATATAGCTTTTTACATGAACACGTACTTTGCCATTCTTGTGGTAAGAGGATTTTTGTTTTATGTGAATCCATCAAACTGTGCCCTTTTACATTCCCATCAGCAGTAAATAAGAGAGGGATAGTTATATTGGATTCTTGCCAAGGCTTGCTATTGTTAGCTTTTAGAAATAATTTTAATGCCTGATGCCGAGCATCTCATACACTCCATTGCCATCCATGCATCCTTGAAGACGAAGTACTCATTCATAGCACAGGTACATTTAAAGGAATCAGAAGAATTGCTTACTCTTGAGTTCTGAGCATTCTTTATATACAGACTGAAATGCCTTCTTAGACATGATTAGCAATAGTCCCCATTCTTTACCTTGCTCTTTTCTTTTAACAGACATTTTCATAGAGAAATGAATTTAGTTTGGATGAACATTTTATTCTTATACATATTGTGTTTTTACTCCAGTATCAAAAGCCCTTGCATAATAGACCATTTTGAGTTAATGTTTATATGATATGATGCTAAGTAGTTCATGAATTTGCATAGAGATATCCGACTCTTACAACATAGATTTTTTTTTCATTTTTGCATTTTGGGTCATACACGTGTGAGTCTACATCTGGACTGTGTGTTCCTTTTCTGTGACCTCTGTGTTTATCCACTTTTCAATACAGTACTGTCTGAGTGCTTTACAGTACACTATGAAATCACTACCTTATTCTGTCTGTTTTATTTTGGTTATCTTAGCTCCCTTGTTCTTACACGTAGACCTTAGAACCATCCTCTTCACAAATAAAAAAAGAATCATGGGATTTTTTTTAATTGAAAAATCCTTAATTACCTATAATTATACATAAATTTGTAAAGATTCCATTTTAGCCTAGTGGTGGCTTAGACATATAACCCCAGAACTGTGGAGGCAGAGGTTGGAATATTACATGTTTGAGGTCAGCCTGGGCTACATAGTGAGCTCTGGGATATCAGGAGATAGACATCATGACCTTGTTTCAAAACAAAACAAAATGAAAAAAACAATTATCATCTTAACTGGACTGAGTTTTCCTATCGGTGAATATTTCATGTCTCTCTGTTTGCCCTGACTTTAACTGAAGTGTGTGATCACTTTCTGTTTACTCCTTTTTAGAAAGGCTCCTGTTGAAGTTTACTGCTATTTTTACTTTGGAAATCAAAGGGCCTTTCCCCAGGTAATAAGGAAGGCTAACGAAGAGAAAAAAGGAACTGCAGACTAGGGAGGCCTGCCATGGTAATCTAGGGGCAGCCACAGCGCAAGCAGGCTGAGGAAGTCCAGTGACAGGTAAGGGACTGTGTAGGGACCTATGTCTGATGGCTAGGATCAGAAGGACCAGTGAAAGGTAGGAACTCCCTAGTGATGGGGGGAACAATACGTGTTGACTCTGGGAGTATCAGAGCATCAACGGGTATCAAGAAGAGGCTCCTAACTCCTGGGTTTAAAGTGGGGTATAGTTAGTTTTATTGGAGTGGATATCGTCAGCAAGAGCCTCAAAATGGGTAGTAACTGCCCCAGATACGCCAATTGCCATACATATAGGAGAAGAATTGGACAGAAATCCAAATCCAAGTTCAGCATTTTCCTGGGAGCTGAATTGTTTTGGGACCATAGACCATAGCCTCTGATGTTCTGTTCAGATAAGTCTTGTATTAGTCGGAGAAGCAGCACAATGTTGTGTCTGCATTCAGGTGGCCTCGGCTGTGAGGACAGGAGGCATGCTAGGGAACTGAACCAGGTGAAGCAGTCCTCATTTGCTCATTTATTTACTCATTTACTACATGAAAGGCATTCTTACAGTTATTGCTACAGCCTGCTTGAAGAATGAGCCAGACATTATGCTAACACACGTAGGAACACACCCACCCATTCACACACACACACACACACACACACACACACACACACACACACACACACTCATATACACACACACACATGGGTGGTTACACAGGAGGAATGGTAAGCATTGATTGTTTGCCAGCTGGGAAACCCACAGCACTACTGAGCCTTGGGCACTGGGAGCTCCATGGATGAGTTCACAAGGTAGCTGCCAACATCAAAGAGGGACAGGCCTACTTCAGAACCTGAGGTCTTGGGTCACCAGAAAGCACATTGACGCTTTGCCTTAGAATTAACAGAAAAGAAAGAAAACATTGGAGTGGACTTTGAATGGCTAAGCTGTTCACCCCAATACAGGATAAACTGGACAAAGAGAGGACCTAGTTAAAAAGCAAATTAGTTCTTGGGGTGGTGGAGTGGGATTATCTTTTCCCAACAAGACAGCAGGCCAGCAACTTCTTTTCAACAGCTAAGAGCAGAAGGACAGTTAGTTTGTTGAGCTTGAACTTGCTTATTACACGCCTTTATCAGAAACCATCGCTCTTTGTGTATGGATTTCTAGCCAACTATTAACTAGATATGACCTTAGAGCTTTGATAATAGCTGGGAATTCACCACGTAGAGGGAAGCCTGCTGGTTTATGGACAAAGCAGTTATATGTGGACCCCCTCAGCCTTTTCCACCCAGGTGGCATGAGAAGTTACAAACAGCTCAGTGGATCCCCGAGTGTCAGCTTGTGCTGACCATGTGAAAGCATGAGATGGTCTAGACTGGACTGAGAATAACTCTAAAACGGTGACACCAGATACCTGCTTGAAGGGTTAAAATTCATCCCCATGTCATAAAATTATTGATCGTGATGGTATTTAGCTGTGTGTGCTTTGCACTTGACAAAAAGTATCCATTTATTGTTACAACTTTTTATCTGTATGAGTCTATGTTCTAAAGTAAACACAAGCAGCTGGGTTGTTCAGAAATCCATACTTAGGCGAAACTATAAAGCATATCCAGGAAATAGCAACAGCAGCATCAGGCCTTCCAGACACTAGCAGAGAAAAGGCATGTGACTGGGATGGGGTATAAGGGACTTTTGGAATGCAGGCTATATTAAGTTTTAACTTGAATGGGTCTTACACAGGGGTTAGGTTTACAATAATTTGTTCAGCCGCACATTATGAATTGTTTAATTTGTGCATATGTGTTTTATTTCACATATACAACAAATAACCAGAAAAAGGTCAAGAAAACAGGTTACTTTGGGCTGTTATACCCCAAATTGGCTATTGATACCTCAGTAATGCTGGGAAAAATAATTAAAAGTTAAATATTTGCTGTAATATTTTTGATATTTTAGGCACATGGCCATATTTTTTGGAAAATACAAGTCGCAAAAGACAATATTAGAGAAAGTATAATACACAAGTTAGAAACTATTACATAAATTAGAAATGAAATAAAATATTTCTTTAATCCTCACTCTAAAACACCTGTCTCAAAAATCTCACAGCTTATTATAATCTACTCTGCAAAGGAATCATTGTTATGTTATTCTAGTTACTTAATTAATTATGGTAAAGGTTAAGAAAAATGCTTACTTTCTTCATAAGAATAACATTGTTATGTCATAAAAGCCTGCACAAGAGCAATATCATGTATTCAATACTACAGAGTATATCTTATATATATTTATTATATGTATATATAGTACTAAGACATTAAATACCAAATTTATGTATTAAAAACTGGCTATTGATTATTGTAGTTCTAGGTTAGAGGTTAGAGTTGACTCAAAGGACTCAAAGCTACACAATGTAGAGCAGTAAAATTGTCTTGGTAACAGTTAAGATAAATATACATAGAGAAATTTACTTGGTGGGGGGGTACTACATTCATCTGTGGGTATAAGGAAGGACAAATTCTTAGAATGTAGTTAAGGATTATGTTGATTGAGAAAATTGGAAATTTTAAGATGGGTGTGGTGGCTACACAGAGAAACCTTTTCTCCAAAAAAAAAAAAAAAGGAAGAGAGACAGAGACAGAGAGACAGAGAATCGGTAGTTTTAGGTTCTCCTATAAGATCCATGATTTTATTAGCTCTGGCTAATTGGCATGTTGAATAGGTCTTAAGTTTAATTAGAGAGTTGTTGGTTGCTGCCAAGTTATGTGTGCCACTGCTGGTTTCTTAGGGTTATTGTGCCATGCTGGTCATTGTTGTGGTTCACAGACTTCATTGTTGTGTAAGATTGTTGGCTGCTTCCCTCCTTGTGAAGACTTCTCCTTGCAACAGATGGGGATCATTAAAAAAACAACAACACACACACAACCAATAAAAATACAGAGTTACGGAGCCCCATCCCAAAGGGTACATTTACAGTACAACCTCTACACCTAAGGCTCAGGAATCATTGCAGAGAGGGAGCAAAATGATTGTAAGAGCCAGAGGAGCAGGGAGATTGCTGTTTGACGATGACCCCTAGAGATGTCATTTGGTGATGACCCCTAGAGATATTATTTGGTGATGACCCCTAGAGATGTCATTTGGTGATGACCCCTAGAGATGTCAGAAGTTATACCCACAAAGTCTCACTAAAATAACTATCTAAACATGAGTTGAGCAAGACCACAACAAAAGACATCCAAACATGGATGAGGGAAAATTCACAAGGTCTCAACGCTATACAAGAACTACAGACAGCTAAGGGACACTGAGAGTGGGAGAAATAGTCTTCCTCAGAGAAGAGCGCTCCAACTGGTTATTCAATTCCAAATGATCATCCCTGAGAAAAATATACAAACACTATACAGACGGAGCAGGTTGGACTTGTGTATGTAGGAATACACATGAATGCATGCACACAATCTTATGTGTCAACAATTAATGGAAAAAAGGAGGCTGTAAATTTGAAAGAGAACAAGGAGAGGTGTATGGAAGGTTTTGGAGGGAAGAAAAAGAAAGAAGAAATGCTGTAATTGTATTATAATCTCAAAAGATAAAAGGAAGAATTAAATAATAAATATTCTTCTCTGTCACTTATTTTTAAAGGTATCTACAAAAGTGGGACTTTCCAGCACGGAGCTGTAGTCTGAACAGGACCAAGGGAGCTGCTCAATCATCTGCTAGCGATCACTAACTCATGTTCTGTAACCTTTCTGATCCTACATCAAATGCTCTGGAGAAGCAGGGAGGCTAGTACTGACAATTCCATACCTCTTTATTTCAAATAGAACAGAGAAGAGTTTCTGGCCTGATTTTGGAATTGTGCATTAGTTTTCAAGCTTTCTTAAAAAACTGTTTGGTCCTATAATAGTTGAAAAAAAAAAAGTCAAAAACAAAGTTTTTGATTAGCTTAACCTTTCCCTCTTAGCTAGTGGGAAAGATGAGCCCGATTTCTTAGTAACAATACACTGAGAAACTGAAACTTATGAGGTTAAGTCTTCTTGTGACGTTTTCTACACACAGATGTTATATGCTTATTGTAAAATTCTTAGAAAAGTTCAGAAGAGACTGAAGATGGAAAGAAAAACCTCTGAGAAGCACAACCTTCAGAAAAAATCACTGCTGAATTTTCATCTTTCATCTGTGGTTGTATGGTGTTCACAAAATTGGCATCCTGCAAATACCGTTTTGAAGCTTGACTATTTTTTCATAGTAATAATTCTTCCATACCATAATTTGTCCTGCCTCTCTAACATAACATTGTATAGAAAAATAACACAACAGTTTAAAGCCATTCTGTTTGTTGGCTATTTTTTTTTTTTCCGACTTGCTGCTGTTATAATGTTTCAATAATCACCATTGTAAATAAATCTTTATACACACCCATTCTCATCACCTTAGAAAACACTCCTAGGAGTACAATCACTGGATGTGGGTCAAAGGGTGTGTGCCTACTTTGAACACTTTGGATAGTATTTGCCAGATTGTCTTTCAGAAAAATGCCCCCATTTATACTCCCACAGGAACATGTAAATGCATTTCTGTAGTCATGCCAATACCAGATGGCCAAATTTAAATAAACAATTTTATTTTATTAAGATTAATTTATTTGTGTGTTTCTTTAAACCTTTCTGTTGATTTGATTGCTTTAGCTGTTCAAGTAAAATGCTATTTCTCCTGCTGGAGCTCTAATGATAGATGGAAACCTGAGGACTCAGAAGCCTCAGTATGCACATATCTTAACAATTTTCCACTTGAAACATGAAAGGATCAACTACTAAGAAAAGAGAGTAGATTTGTCTGCATTAGCATTGCATCCACAAGTCACTTATTTACCTTAAGTGACGCCTGGCTAGGTAGGTGTTCTAAGCACATAGCATGTTGTTAAAATAGCCAGCTATCAATCATTCACAGATTGAATGAGAAGTCCAGCAAACCTCAAGCATCGATTTGCCAAATTCAACAACTCCTCGGCAATCTATTTAGAAGACCCTACAGGGGACCACTGTGGGCAGAGGCTAGACTGCCCATTAGCTTGTGCAAAGGGCTTCTCATGCAATCACAGGCTGTTTGCCTGCTCCTCAGATGTTTGCTTCTCACTTTGAGGTTATGGTGATAGAGAGCTATTTATCCCACAATCACAGGCAGGCACTTAGCAGGACAATGGAGAAGTCAAACCTGGGTGAAATGAAAATGCAAATCTTTCTACAAGGGTGTAGGGCCCTGGGTGGAAGTCCATTCATTTGAAATAGTTTTTACACCATAAAATCCTAACACAACAAAATAGTTGGGACAACACTTTGGCTGATTCTGTTGGGATTTGATTTATTAGAGGCAGCTTGACTAATGAGGCTTCTGGAAAGTACTTTGATTAAAGTAGCCTGGAAAAGTTCAGAAGTGTGGGTTGTCTTTTGTTATTTCAGAGCTCCAGAGGGTCCAACTGCAAAGGTTAATGGATAGAAGCAATAGAAAGGCTGTTTTTAGGTGGCCTAAGGAAAGACATTTCTACCAATAACAGCTGTACCAAAAAGTAGAAAGAACTCTTCTTACAAGTTGTCCCTGGAGACCAGTTAGGAATGTGGAGAAGTCATGGCCCTTATCTTGGGCCCAAAGTGGGTTGTGTGGGCATAGGTCGCAGCAGGGCCTCCATCAATGACTATGAACTAAGCCACGGAGAACAGCAGGCAACTTCAACTTACTATTCTCCAAATGGCTTTTGGGGATTGGGCCAATCAAATAAGGCTCACAGGAGTAAGAAACCATCAGGTTGGGTTAGATTAGGCTAGGGCAGTGATTCTCAACCTGTGGGTGACTTAAGACCACCAGGAAACACAGATACTTACATTACAATTCATAACAGCAGCAAGATTACGGTTACGAAGGAGCAACGCAAATAATTTCATGGCTGAGGGGTCACCAGAACATCACAAGGAACTGAATTAAAGGGTCACAGCATTAGGAAGGTTGAGAAACACTGGGCTAGAGAGTTAGGTTAGAGTGTTCTCAATTATCAGAGAATTTTTTACAGGAATTTCCCTGGGAGCTACAGGGTTCTAAGGTAGCCCTCCTTCCCTCAGTGACGATGTATCCAGTCTACCTTAACTTGCATGGCCAGTGCTCAGGGTAGAGCTCCTAGCGTCTGCATGACCAGGAGAGAGCATAGAAGACTCCACTCCTAATTAGCTTCCTGTTGCTATGACAAACACTATGTCCAAAGTTGGCCTGGGTAGCAAGTGGTTTGTTTTGTCTTATAGGTCCACTGTTGAAGGAAGCAAAGGCAGAAACTCAGGGCCAGAATCTGAAAGCAGAAACCATGGAGAAATGCTGCTTATGGCTTACTTCCAGGTTCCCATTCAGCTGCCTTTCTTGGGCAGCCCAGGCTCACTTGCCTAAAGGTTGTTCTGCCCTCAGTGGGTGGGGCCCTCTTCCCTCAACCAGCAATCAAGAAAATGCCCCATGGACGTGTCTGCAGCCAATCCGATGGAGGCAGCTTCTCAATGCAGAGTCCCTCTTCCAAGGTGTGTCAAGGTGACAGCCAAGATTAGCCATCATCATCCACATTCATTTCTCTGTGCTTTCCTTGAGGTCACATCTACTTACAGCTGTTGGCTAGAATGAGTCACATGGTCTTCTCTGATAGTGTAGCAGAGTGGCAAATACAGTGTTCTGTTGACTCAGAAAGAGACACCTGAAATCAGTCCTGGGAACCCAGAACATTTCTATTGTGAGAGGACACACCGCTTTTCCTTAATTTTCTACTTTGTTGGAAAATATGTAAACTTTATTGCATCACAGAATGAATTATACCACGGTTTATGCTTTACCACATAGTCAACTGATTTGATGTAATGTTGGCAATATTTTTCTTTCTCCACAGTTGAAAAAAAGGTTTGTTTTGTCTGAGAAATTGGGGGTATGTTCTGTGCATCTGCATCCACACCCTCACTTAAAATCATTGTCACGAATTAAGGGGACAAATGATTTCATTACAACTGACATTTCCACGCATACGCTATGTGGTTGTTTGAATAGGAATGGCCCCTCTAGGCTCACAGATTTGAATGCTTGGTCACTAGGGAGTGGCATTATTTGAAAGGATTAGGAGGCGTGGTCTTGTTGAAGGAAGTGTGTTACTGGGAGTGGGCTTGGAGGTTTCAAAAGCTCACACCAAGTCCAGAGTCTCTCTCTTCCTGCTCCCTGCGAAACTGGATGTAGAACTCTCTGTTTCTTCTCCAGCACCATGTCCACCTGCCATGACGACGATGATGGACCAAAAACCTCTGGAACCGTACACAAGCCCCAATTAGATGCTCTCTTTTATGAGAATTGTCTCGGTTGTGGTGTCTCTTCACAGAATAGGGCAGTGACTATGACACAATGTGACCTCACCATATGCACCTCTTAAGCTTTCTCACAGGCCATGGTGGGCATCTGCTTCTCCCCTCTCCTTCTTAGCCCTCCCCCCATTCCCAGTAGACTTTCATTTCATGCTTCTTTCTTTTCTTCCCTGCCCTCTAGCTTTCTGTATGAGAGAAAACATACAGTTTTTTTTCTCTCTGTTGGACTTATTTCACTTAGAATGATCTTCATTAGTCTATATTCTTTATCTAATTACTGTATTTTAGGGGAAGAATTATCAAGGGTAGTTTCTAAGGCTTAAGTCTAGTCATTACTTAGTTTGGGGATCTCTGAATACTCACTGTGGAGGATGTGGTCTGAATTAGTTAGCAAGACCATATGCTAGGCGGTTTGAACAACAAAATTCACTCTCTTGTGGTTCTGTAGGCCAGAAGCCTAAGTTCAAGATGTCAACAGACTTGGGCCCTCTGAGGACAATCTGTCCCAGGCTCCCTTCTGAGCTTATGGTGTTTTGATAAAAATCTGGCCTTTCTTGGCTCAAAGAAGAGACATCCTGATCTCTGTCTGCCTCGTCTACATATGCTCTCTCTGTGTGTTTCTTGGTGTCCAGATTTCTCCTTTTTATAAGGACACCGAGCATATCTGATGAAAGCCTACTCTGATGATTTCATTCTCACTCAATTACCCCAGAAAAGACACTGTTTCCAAAAAAGGTCAGAATCCGACGTCCTAGCAGAGCCAGAATGGCAACACATAGTTTGAGGGAACACAATTCAATCCGTAACAAGGGAGACAGTGTTGTTCTGGGCACAGACTTCCGATCAGCAGCTTAGGCTGGCACAGTACCCACATGTGCCCATACCCATTTGCTGCCCAGTCACATTCTGCTCTCACTGTGGATCAGGGACGTGTCTCCTCAGTGAAACTGAGGCAGTGTGCGGGCTGGATAGAGGGAAGGATAAGCCCCATTCTTACTCCGAACATCAGGGAATGGGTAACTAGGTACTTTTTGTAGTGAGTTGTAGGAGAGGGTGTGCTGTGTTACAAGACCTTCACCATTGTTTGTAGAGCTCGGTTCTTTCTGGTGACACGCGTATAGTCTTGGGATGGCAAGAGAACACTTTGGACAGAGAAGCCAGAGACATGCCTTTAGATGCCCACTTTCTATTTGGACCTTGGAGGGAGATGGGCTGGAAGCCTTAAGTTCCAGAATACATTGAGTTTCTGTGTGGCAGTTGGTGTTGTTAAAATAGATAAAGGGATATTAATAGAGGAACCGATGACCACAAAGGTCTATGTGCCTTTCTGGGACTTCAGTGTGGCGTGAGATGTGGAGGGAGATCAGAAGTCGCAGCTTATGAGCCAATGGTGATGGTTGTAGCTAGGACCCTCTCTACACTTATCTCCCTGACCCTCTAAGCCCCTGTTTTCTAGCCTGTCATCTATCTATCTTTGTCTTGTACACACTCAGGGATGCACACAGCTTTGCTTTGGTGTTGGGGAGGGAGATGTTTTTAATAGCCAGTTCCTTACTCTTCCTCTTTTTTTCCTGGAAAAAAAGATGAAATTGTCCATTTATTCTGTACCAATTATAAACACTAGAAAGCAGAGGAACAACCGAAGGCTTAGTCACAAATAAATATACACTGAGGGAGGAGGCGAGGAGGAAACTGTTATTGATTGGCCTTGTAAAATCTGCTGCTGAATCAATAGCAATTTCTGGAAATGCCAGACATTTATTCTGTGTGGCTTGAACAGCGGAGATAATAATAAACGTACTTATAAAGTGGGTCTCCTGACACTATTTCCTTGAGCCCCTTAAGATAATGCAGATACATAAGGAATCTGAAAGCCCTGTGAGGCAGAGTGAATATACTTCAACGGGAACCCCAGATGAGCTGACCCCTACTAATGTCCTACTTTGCTGGCTGTGGCACTCAGGTAGGCCTATTCATTAAAGAGATACAGACAGTTCATCTGCATGACAAGGTTCATCCATGTGGTAGACATGTATGGTCCCAGCTGTGGAAAGCTTTGTGCTGGTTTGTAGTTCAGGGAAGACAGTCCCCCAGACATACAACCAGACCCTGCTATGCTGCTCTGTACTTTAGTGTCCCCGCTCTTACCTGCACCCTACAGTTTCAATCCAAGCTCATTTCCTTCTTCATAGCAGTCCTGGTGTGGATGCTCCCTCAGGGCCAGGCTTCATCTTCAGCTGCTTCCCTCTCCGTGCTCAGGGTATTTAGAAATCTTGCCATGGCCACCGAACCTGAGAAAACTCGGTGGATCTTGGAGGGAGGGAGAAATTGTTCAATGTGTCTCAACAGACTGAAAACAGGCACTATCTCCCGAGCACCCTGTAGATGTATCCTGCTTGTTAAATAAGAAACACAGAGCCAGTTGCAGAGTTAAAAACCACCCACGAGGTCAGAGCCAAAGCAGAAAACCTTACCCTTCACTGCTTCTGTGGTTCCTCCTCTCCGCAAGAGACCTACTTCTGTGCGTCCTGTCTATTTAAAGACTTTCTGTTCTCCTCCCTCATTGGTTGTAACCCAGCCACATGACCTCCTCGTCACTGCCTGTTTGTACAGACCTCCAGGTCTTCTATGGTTGGTATTGAAATTAAAGGCGTGTGTCTGCTATGCTGGCTGTGTCCTTGAACACACAGAGATCCGCCTAGCTCTGCCTCCCAATTGCTGGGATTAAGGGCGTGCCCCACTACTGCTCGGCTTCTGCTCTGGCTTGCTCTGACCTCAAGGCAACTTTATTGACATACAAATAAAATCACATTTCAATACAAATAAAATATCACTATATTTCCCCTTTTCTATTTTAATAAAAAGAAAAAAAGGAAAAAGTTATAACTAATATAAGAAAAACTATATACAAAAGTACAATAACTATATATACCATATATACAAACAATAAATACCTAAACAATGTCTAGTCCATTTGTAATTGACAAATTCAGAGAAAATAATTCCATTATCTATCCTATTTTGGTAAGTCCAGAATGTACCTGATTCACTTTTTATCCTAACTTATATAGCTAACGGAACTGTCTTTCAAATTTATACACTTACAGCTCTTAGTGAGTTTTTCTGAAATCCTTAACAAAGATAATTATAACTATAACTAACTGATCTTCAACTCCCTCAGAGACCCAAGAAGGAAATAATACTACCTAATAAAAAATAAAAACAAGAAGTACATGCAAGCAGCTTCAAAAAAAAATGTGAGTTGACAGAAACAGCCAGCTACCTGGACAGTCACCTGAGGTTTCTCCACAGTGTTGGGGCATCATCTTCAGCCTACAGGCTTAGCATTTCTGACAGACTCTTTTGTGAACTAAGATGTATACAAGGTCAACAGTTTGACCTCACATTTGGTGAGAGCAGTCCATGTACCAGAAACACCTGAATTCCATTAGTGTCATGTCATGATTCAGGATTTTAAATTCTGGAAATTATTGATGTCTTTTCAATTCAGCTGTCCATTTTTCTTGGCTGTGTATATGTGGCTTCATCTTGGCATCCTGTTCTTCTCTATATCTCTCTATTAAATGCCATTTTACTATTGAGAGAGGTGAGCTTAGTTATTCCTCAAGAATAACTGTTTTATCTGTTGTTCCATTGCACATCAGAAGCCATTGGCCCACTCCCTGTTCAGCTGCCTTCAAAGAAAAAGGACATGGTACCTTTTACAGATTGAAAAGGTCATTCACTTCAGGGATGGTGTCATATTGTCCTGGCTTTAGAAGATGCCTTTTGTTAAAGCCACAACCATACTTGTTTTGGCAAGAATTGGTAGTCCTTGGTTTCATGTCCTGTCTGTCCTGTTTGTCAGCAGTTGATTCAAGGATACTTTGTTGTCTAGTGGCTGACTTTTGTAACAATGAAAGTTAGTTCCATATGCAGTTTCTTCAATGTCCATATTTTTTCTGAAGTAGATTGGTACTGCCAGGAGCCATCATGTCTCATAGTCATAGCAAAAAAGAAAAATTCTTAAGTTATTAAAACATTTTAAATGCCATATTTTGTAGATCTCTGAAGGGTTTGAAGATGACCTGTCTATCTAAAATATATCTGTTTGATCTTGACAACACACCTAATATGACTACAAGTTTAATTGTAATGTCTAACCACTAATTTTTATTTCTATATATCCTAATAGTTGGTAATACTAACATTCAAGGATTAGCAAATTACAATTACATTGTTAAATGAATGGTATAAATACAATATTTTGAACAAGATTAGAAATACGTATATGGTATATTCTAACAATCTCAATCTCAATAATAATAATTTGTATACAATATAAAACAATCCAATTGAATGTAAAATATTTAAAACTAGTAATTGTCTTTTTTTTTTTTTTTTTTTTTTTTTTAACAAGCACCTTTTGCCTAGCCCTTTACCTAACCCTTAACAACAACTTGTAACCAACCCTCCTAAACAATGAAAACTATCCCAGACCCAATACCCATAAAAAGACCAAAAAACCACCCACCCCACACCACCCCTTTGGGAATGTGGGCGTCGAATTTTTAAAATTGCTTTTTGTTGGGTATGGGCGAAGTTATCTTTATTCTGAAAAGAAAAATTTTGGGTTAATTGACAAATTCTAGGAAAGATAACTATATTCTTTGTTATCCATAATGCCAAAGTTCAGGGTTTATCTCAAGTCCTTGTTCAAGCAGTCTTTGAAACTGGATCATCTCAGCTAGCCATCTCAGAATTGCTCTAAGCACTTTGTAGATGTATCCTGCTTGTTAAATAAGAAACACAGAGCCAGTTGCAGAGTTAAAAACCACCCACGAGGTCAGAGCCAAAGCAGAAAACCTTACCCTTCACTGCTTCTGTGGTTCCTCCTCTCCGCAAGAGACCTACTTCTGTGCGTCCTGTCTATTTAAAGACTTTCTGTTCTCCTCCCTCATTGGTTGTAACCCAGCCACATGACCTCCTCGTCACTGCCTGTTTGTACAGACCTCCAGGTCTTCTATGGTTGGTATTGAAATTAAAGGCGTGTGTCTGCTATGCTGGCTGTGTCCTTGAACACACAGAGATCCGCCTAGCTCTGCCTCCCAATTGCTGGGATTAAGGGCGTGCCCCACTACTGCTCGGCTTCTGCTCTGGCTTGCTCTGACCTCAAGGCAACTTTATTGACATACAAATAAAATCACATTTCAATACAAATAAAATATCACTATAGCACCCAACTTTTACTTGGTGCCTCATTTCTTCCTCACGCCAACCTTTGAATTGTTATTTCTAAGCCTCTTCAGAGGACACTGAAGCTCATCAAGGCTAAGAAGACCACACAAGACCCTTAACCAATTAGGAGGGTGCATCAAGTTTGACTTTGAGTCTGTTTTATATCAGTTCTCTACATCTTGCTTCTGCGTGGCTGGGCATACACGGGATGAGAGGGGTCGACATTTTGACAGGTAGAGGCCACTGACTGTCCAGTGAAGGCATCCGGACATGACTGTGAGGCAAAGGATGTTAGGAGCTTTATTTGAAGGAAGAGACGAGCTGGGAACAGATAGAAGTCACTTTTCCTTGATGTCACTGCCAGCAAGAATTTGCACTCCTGATTTGAACAGTGAGAAAGGGCATTAGCTCTGTAAACCAGTAGACTCCATGTTCTCTTGCTATGAGTTATCATGACATAACTCTTGTAGTATTCTGAGTCGTCACAGTGTTGAAAGCTAAACAATGTCCTCCCATAGTGACTGGCTTGGTAAAGAGGGATGCTTTCTCTCCAACTAGTCAATGTCCAGCTTTCTGTATATGCTGATATTTAATGAGTTAGACCTGGAAATACAGTTCTTTAAGTACCTGATCATGGGAAGTCAAAGAAACTTCTTGGTTGAACTATTATGTGGGGAAAAAAAATACAAGTTAATCATTCAATTATTTTTCTTTCTGTATATATTGTGCCAGGGTTTATAGAGAAGGCCAAAAAGTGTCACTTATGGCTTCATACCTGTCCAAGTTAGCTTTAACTGTCAACTTGACACAGTCTAGGGTCACCTGAGAAGTCTCAATTGAGGGCTTACCCAGATGAGATTGGCTTGCGGGTATGTGTATGTGATATTGTCATGACTGTTCATTGATGCTAAGGGCCGAGCCTACTGTGGGCTGTGCCATCCCTAGGGAGGTGGTCCTGAGCTGGATAAGAAAGTGATGTGTATAAGCTGCTCTGTGAGAGAGGCAGCACTCTGCCATGGTTTCTGCTTCAAGTTCCCTCATTCTGACCTTCCTCAATGATGGATTGTAACCTGTAGGCTGAAACAAACGCTTTCCTCCCTAACTTGCCTTTGGTCAACAACACAAAGAAAACTAGAACACTCTCTGGAGGAACTCATAGCCTGCTCATGGAAAGTAAGTCATGCTCACAAATTGCTTCTAAAGGTGTAGAATGTATTCCATATATAGAAATGCCACAGATCATTCAGTCCATGAAAATCCAAAAAGAAGTAGAAAAGTTAGGTTCCAGTTTCTTAGTAGTCCGTCCTTGGATGTGAAGGGGAAATTAGCAAGAATCTTAAAAGTTCTTATTAATAAATCAAACCTGAGGTCAGTTATTGGGATGAATGCTGGAAGAT
Source organism: Onychomys torridus (assembly GCF_903995425.1). Lineage (NCBI taxonomy): Eukaryota > Metazoa > Chordata > Mammalia > Rodentia > Cricetidae > Onychomys > Onychomys torridus. The sequence continues at coordinate 5,098,924 of NC_050454.1, read as the reverse complement.
CAGAGAAGTGGAACAAACCACAGCTACCTCACCTCGCCAGTTCCTCAGCTGATCCTGTTTCCTCTGAATGAATCTCAGCTGAAATGGTGCTAGAAGCCTAAAAGCTTAACCAGCCAAATGCTTCTAGTTTCTGGTCTTCACGCCTTATGTATCTTTCTGCTTTCTGCCATCACTTCCTGGGATTAAAGGCTCACTTCTTGGGTTAATCCTTTAATAGGTGTGTGTCACCCTGCCTGGCTGTTTCCAGTGTGGCCTTGAACTCACAGAGATCCAGAGGGATTTCTGTCTCTGGAATGCTAGGACTAAGGGCGTGAGTGCCACCATTTTCTGGCCTCTGTATCTAGTGGCTGTTCTGTTCTTTGACCCCAGATAAGTTTATTAGGGTGCACAGTATTTTGGCGAACACAACACCACCACAGGGGAACAATGAAACTTTGGGTTGTCTAGCAATAGGAAGAGGGGCAGCAAGAAACCGCAGCCTTTCCAAGGGATACGAGAGAGCAGGGAGCCCCAGAATGGAGGAGCCAAAGACTGAAGAGGGGGGCTTCAGGTGGTAAAGACTTTCAACGCCACACAGTAGGGTTCTATGCTATTTCAGAGGCTGCAAGATGTCACCAAAATGAAAACGACACGGTTTGTCAGTATTTCAGAAGTGACATCACAGTCCACTGGGATAAGACACTGACTTTAGCAGTTACAAAGGCATTTCGGATTTCAGCGGGACACATGCTCCTAGGAAGGCGGGTAGACATCGTTCTCTGCAATCCCACTGCTTGGGGCAGCTAAACGCCCTCGAGAATCTACACCAAACCAGTACAAGGGCATTTTGATAAGTAAAGGAAAGGAGACTGGCTAGGAACCTCAAGACCTGAGGAGGTGAACGAAGTGGATTTTCCAATGATGCTCTTGCCTTAATTTTCCAAATGAAGGGACTAAAGTTTGGGCTATCACTCTCTGCCTATCTCAATTTCCTCCCTTCCTTCCTCCTTCCCTCTCTTTCTCTTTCTTCTTTCTTTCTTCTTTTGACTATAGTTTTGGAGCCAAAGACATCAGTAATTGAAAGGACCTATGGGCACAGACAGAACAAGTGAAATTAAGACAACTTTCCCTCACAGAAGTCTAGTTTTTTCCAGCCAAAGATTGGAGAAGGGGCAACAAACCAAACCGAAAACTTTGGTATGAAATGATTCTGTCTCAATCAAATACCACAAAAGTCATGGGCTTTCTTCCATAGGTGCCAGCAAAAGCCAAGAAAGAACCGGTAGAAAGCATAGATTTCAGGGTGTGAGCTGACTTATTGGGTAACTGTACCTGCCACCAAGTCTAATGACCTGGGTTCAATCTTAAGTGATTCCTGCAAGCTGTACTCTGACCTTCACAGGCACACTGTGTTGTGCAAACATGCTCCTCATAAACGAACAAACAAATAAATGAATAATGCCATTTCAAAAATGAAAATATAGGTTCCCCTGGGTGCCAAGATGTGCCCCCAAATCTGTCTGTTCACTGGGTTAATGCCAAAAGGAGCAGCATTGGGAGTTGGTTATTTGCATCTTTACTGAGCTGAGGGTTGATGTAACACCCTTTCTGACTACCGTAGCATAAGCTGAAACCATACGAAGGTCAGGCCCTGCATGGTTGCTCTGAGTCTCTGGGTCTACATCCTTCCTAGCTGGAGAGTCAGAGCTTTGCCACTTTGTAGAACAAGGCCACATCCCTGGTAGTGTCAATGGAGCACAACAATCAGGCTTCCTTTCCCCGGTGAACTGGGGGATTTCAGTGTAGGCCTTCCTGGGGCAGGACTCCGTTCTGCCCGTACTGTCAGCAGGGGCTAAATACACACCCTGGATTTCCACTGAGGCTCTGAAGCAACATGGGACATTCCTCTCTCTGATGAGCACCACCAACAAAAAGTCATCCAACTACTCCCAAATTTGCCAAAAGACAGGTTCACAGACGGGACAAAACTTCAGGCAGTATAAATTTGAGCGAGTTCACACCAAGGCATATCATACTCAAATTTCCGAGACAGTCCTTTGAAAGCAGCAAGAGAGAAGCTGCTCCTAAACTGTAGGAGATAAGCAACTTCACACAGGCCAGAGAGAAGCAGCCAGTGGTGGTCAAGTTCTGAAGAGAAGTGAGCGAATCCAGGGTCCCGCATCTGGTAGCATCACATCCTTTAGGAGTGAGGGGAAAGAAGACATGCTCAGATATGGGGAAATCACTGAGCATGAGCATAGGAGGATCCATGCCTGGAATGCCGGCACGTCGGAGGCAGAGGCAGGAAGAAGACTCAGGAGATATGTTACCAGCAGACTGATAAAGGAATGTCCAACAGACACTCTTTAAACCCAGAAGAGAATGAAAAATGAAGAAGCTTGCAAAGCTGAGAAGGAAAAAGACAGTAATCCAAAGTATGAGCAGGCACAAATGACCTTCTTTCAAGTCTTCCAGTTTGTGCTTGAAGATGGATGCAAAGCTTATGGCTCTCTAACTTTATCCCAAACTACAGAAAGAAGAGATGGTAAGGTAGGTAGATTTTTTTTTATACATTAGGCAAATTTATTTATATTATTAGGCAAAATTACAGCATGTATATGTGATGTAAAATCTAAACAAAACAAAACAAATGATGGACAGTGGTGGCGCACACCTTTAAACCCAGCACTCGGGAGGCAGAGCCAGGCAGATCTCTGTGAGTTCGAGGCCAGCCTGGGCTACCAAGTGAGTTCCAGGAAAGGCGAAAACTACACAGAGAAACCTTGTCTCAAAAAACCAAAAGAAAAAACAATCTAAAAAAAAAAATTGTAACCAGTAGGAATGAAGCATCTGATAGGTACCAGCTTGATTTCTCCATATCCTTGACTCAACTCTGTGTACCTCTATAAAGTTCTAGAGGGTTATCAAGAGCAATGCAATAGTCTGTAATGTTTGGGGGTTGCTTATAGGATCCCACTAACCCACAACTCAAAAAGAGGTAATCTATACTTGACACTGGGCTTTTATTTTGATAGCCTCTGATGTCCGAGAGAGGCATGCCCCTCCCCCATTACAGGCTGATTCTATTTAAACTCGTTTTATGTATGTGTATGCATATATTTTAGGAGGTTCCTAAAGTAATAGTTTCCATTAGACATTTTCAAGGGTCATCAATGGTAGTTATCCCTCTCCATACTTCTACCCTGTCCTTCCTCCCTCCACACCATTCAGCCCCTCCTGTTCCATTATCGCCCATTTTCCTCTTCATATCCTCTGCTTTCTCTCCCCCTGCCATTGAAATCTCTACCCTAACTAGATTCCTGTCTTCTACGGATTCTCCAGTTTAAACACAACATGTCCAAAGATTCAAAGAAAACATCTCTATGTGAGAAAGAACATGTGCTTGCCTTTCTGGCTGTGAGTGACCTCACTTAGAATAACTATTTTCAGCTTTAAACTATAATAATGACCAGCCTGGCAAGAAACACCCATGGAGCAATGGTGGTGTGAATGTTACAGGAATAACTAACAACTTTCTGATTAGGTTAAAGCCCACTCCCAAGACAGAACTAATGCCTACCATCTGATTCATGGGTCCAAGTCCCTGTGGCTAGCCTGGTATAGACCATAGCCCCTAGGGAAGAACTTCCTACTATTGCTCTATTAAATGAACGTAGGAATATACCAACCCCTAATGACTTCTATCTATGCCTCTTTCAAACCTCATCAGAGAAGCTTCTTGCAAAAAGTGCCAGTTAACCCAGAGTCTCACAACTGGTCAAGGTGCAGAGAATTAGAGAGTGCACAGTGCCCAAGCCTTGAATGAGACATGTATATTGCAGCCCTTCCTCTTAGGCCTCAGGGATTACTCTAGAAGAAAGGGCAGAGATACCATAAAAGCCAGAGGATGTAGATGATCGCAAGGAAACAATGTTTTCTGGACGTATCAGGGCACTTGTACATATATGGTCACAAGAGTTGTATCAGCATGCATATGATCTTGCTAGAACAAGTCAGGAAAAACCTACAGTGTAGAGCCGAGCACGAAACCTCACTCCTAGCTAAAGAGCTGTTGGCAACTGATAGCTGTGCGGAGAGGGAAAGTCAGTTTTCCTCAAGAGTGTGACCCCTGGTGGGTTGACCATGCCCCAGTGGAAGGCCATATTTCCAAGCTAAACATGCAGCAAAACTTGGTCTTGTTAAGTTTATTTTACAAAATGATACAAAGTTGAGTGGGGGCAGAGTAGGGAGAGTGGATCTGGGAGGCGAGGGACTAAGGGGAGGAGCTGAATATGATCAAAACACATTGTACAAATTCTCAAAAAAAAAAAAAAAAAAAAAAAGAAGAACCCCCCACCCCCGTCCGCCAACAATACAGTCTGAAATTAATGAAACTTCTAAAGACATTGCACCAAATAAAACACACAGCTGGCAAATAAAACGGGGAAAGACTTTCAATGTTATCTACGATTGGGGGATTCAATTAAAAATGGGAAGCATCACATCTCTACACCCATCAGAACACCAAAAATAAAGAACACCAAGTGCCGGCAAAGTGTGTGGAGATGCTGGCTCCCCCAACACCTTCCATAGCCGGTGAGAATGTAACACAGCACAGTTTCTTTGGAAAGAAGTTTTGCAGTGTCTTTAAAAACAGAGGAAATGAAGCTGGGCAGGGGTGGCGCATGCCTTTAATCCCAGCACTCAGGAGGCAGAGCCAGGCTGTGTGTGTGTGTTTGGGTTTGTATGTGTCTGGGTGTGTCAGAGTGTATCTGTGTCTTTGTGTGAGTGCATGCCCTGTATGTTCAGGTGTCCAAGGAGGCCAGAAGAGGATGGAGCTGGAGTTATAGGTGGTTCATGGTCATCCAATGTGGGTCTTGAACTCAGGTCCTCTTGGAAAAGCAGGAAGTGCTGAGTGATCTCTCAGTCTCTTTAATGGATCTCTTGTCAGAAATGATCTTGTTAGGAAAGGGCTGGTTCTAAAATGTTATACTTGCTAAAATTCCACTTATAGTACATGATTAAGTTGAAAAGAATTACCCAAAGGTATGAATAAGTTTCCAGAGGTTGCTCAGAGGTGGGAGCAGGACATGGTCCCGATGAGCAGTAATGAAGGATTCCTCAACAATGGAAGTTCACTCACTGGTCAGTACTATTCCAACATCAATCATTGAACATGAAATTGTAGTATAGTTTTGCAAAATGTTAACATTTGGGAAAGCTAGGAAAAGGTGTATAGAAATGCCATGTAATTTTTTTTCAACAGCAATCACCTTGACATAAAAAGTCCCAACTATGATGGGGGTGGCAGGCTGTCCAGGCTGTCTGGAGAGGCAGAGAGGTAGAGAAGGCTTGGGACAAGAATGGAAGTTGAAGAGTTGTTTCCATCTTCCTCATTCTCCACCCTGGTCCTATCTCCTGGCAGAATGGATGCTCTCAGGCCTCTGGAGGACACATCTCTCTCTGTCTCCTTTACTCTTTGCTTGATGAAAAGAAGCACAAGGGACTTCTCCACCTAGTGTCCATTGCTGACCAGATATTTGTCTGCTCCAATCTCTGGACATTGTGAGGTGTTGCACAACTCCTAAATGGTCATATAATAAAAACCTGGAGTCAGATATTGGGATAAATGCTGAAAGATCAGAGGGAACAAGCCACAACCACTTCTTACCTCACCAACTCCTCAGCTGATCCCCTCTCCATGATTCCTCAGACTGAATGCCTCTTAGTCCTCAGCCGAAAGGGCCTCTGGAGTTCCTGTCTCCTCATGCCTTATATGCCTTTCTCTGCCTAGCCATTTCATTTCTTATCTCAATCTTCCTAGTGCTGGGATTAATGGTTTGTGTGCTTCCCAAATACTGGGGTTAAAGGTGTGTGCCACCACTGCCTGGCTCTGTTTCTCTCCTAGACTGGATCAATCTCCTGTAGCCCAGTGTGGCCTTGAACTCACAGAGATCCAGACAGATCTCTGCCTCCTGAGTGCCACCACTGCCTGGTCTCTATGTTTAACTCTATGGCTGGCTCTGTCCTCTGATCTTCAGGCAAGTTTTATTAGAGTACAACAAAATACCTCCACAGTGAGGCAAACAGACACTCATGTAAGACTTGCCCCACTCACTGAAACTAACTTTGGAGAAACCACACAAAGTTGTTTTTTTTTTTTCTAAAATTCTTCAGGGTAGGTGGGGTGGGCAGTAAACGGGGTTGAACTGAATACGAGCTTGCCTATGCAGCCCATGGGATTAATAAAGAGAGGGAACAAAAAGTGAAGGAACATTGGCTTCCAGCGCAGACAACCTCGTTCCTCTCTTGTCCTTCACACCATATCCTCACCACCCCTATGCCCACATTGCTCACCCTCCGAGGTGAGTCTGTTCAAAGCAAGGCTCTGAGCCCTTGCGCTATGGAGTGAGCCTCTGCAAAATGGAGCCGACACTGTCAGTTGCCCCTCCGTCTCCTGGGGTCTCTGGACTGATGCTTGCACTGGGCTGTCTGTCCTATGAAGATAATGATGCTCCTGGGAAATCTGAGATGGGATGCAGGTGAGTTGGTTTTGCTTTTGGCCTGTAGCCCTGGCAAGTGGAGATCTGCTGAGTCCTGGCACCCAGCTGAGATGAATTTGCCTGGAATCTGCGCCCCCAGTGATGGCGGGTCCCTTGTATACAGTTCCTGCAGGAAGTGGCTAGAGCAATGGGCTCCAGGATTTGGACCCTGGATCAGAATTTAAAGTCAAGCTTGGGGGTCAGATATCTCCATCCCTTCTTTCCTTCCATACCACCCTTACTTCTTTCCCAACCGGAACTCTCCTCCACGTGGTTTTGTGGTGGTGATTTTCCGTCTGCTCTTCTTTTTCTCTTATTTTCTTTCATTATTTTTATTTCCGGCGGATGATAGCAGTCCTGTAAGTCAGCTCAGGAGGCCCACCTCAGGACGTTGTGAACCTTTCCCCAGCTCCTTCTCCACACCAGTCATTCTTGATAACTGTTTCTTCAACATGCCAATGGTTCCAGGGCCTTTGTACACACTATTTCTGTTCCTGACTCCCATGACCTCAGATGGCCATATGCCTTGATTTTCTCTCTAGAGCCGGCTTTATAAAACCCAGTTTCAAAGACATTGTCCCCGGCAGGCTGCACAGAGCCGCCCCGCCGCCGCTGTCCAATGCACCCACCCCTCCCCTCTGTTCCTGATCCACAAAGTACATGTAGCTGTCCAGCTTAGTCTACCCTTTTCTCCTCCTCATTGTCTGCACTGCACAAACCAGACTCTAGGCTTCATGGAGGGCAAGGCTTCATGTCTTTCTTTGTGCACTTCTGAGCATTTCTAGGACAGAGCCCGACAGGATACATAGATAAGAGAGCCAATATGATTCTTTCTAGAGATAGATAAAATATACACCTATATTATTTTACTACTATAAATTACGTCTATTAAATATTTTTATTGGCTCAGTTGCCATCATTAACTATACTGGAGATAAACATTGTTTTATAGATATCCTTATTTCTGCAGTGTGTGTAGCTTTGAAAAGGCCCCTGGGTTGGAGATTTTGAGGAGCCAGGTCAGGCCTGGCTTCTTGGAAACACAGGACAGAACAGCATTCCCCCTCCTTGTCTTGATATGGTGTTTCTGCCAGTGAAGTGGTTTGCACACTCCCTGTGGACCTCATGGGATTATTGGGTTAATTCAATAGCAGTTTGACACAGATGTGTAATGTCACACACATGTGCAAATCACTGCCAGGTCTGGACACTGCCATTGGTTCTGTTACACACCAGGAGGGATTCAAAGAGTGGGTTTCTCTTGGTAATGGAGGTACTTAATGGGACAAGAGAGCCAGGCACTGTGTGTGACTTAGTCTTTATGGGGTCTAGGAGCTGCTCAGAGAAAAGGACCTTAGGAAATCTGAATGTTATTTGGGAGCTTATTAGTGGGGAAAGGAGAGCAGAGGCCAGCTATGTCATGGAATATTCCTTCCTTTCTTCCATGCCCCCTAGCTCTGTGCTGGTGCCTCTCTTGCTGTGTATTATTGACAGAGGAAATGCTGATTCATGGACCTGAGTTACAGGAAGCCCTGTTTCCTGGTGAAGAAACAAGCTTGGTGGAGCTGCCAGCACCCTCCCTGCCGGTGGCCGCCACATGCCCCGCTCTGGGCCTGCACCCAGGCTGTCTGAGGAGGGGCAGGGCCCACTCAAGCTTGGTCAGTGAGGTCACTTTCCCTGGCCCAGCTCCTCACCATGCCTCTCTGGGCCTTTCTGCTCTGACCTCACAATACCTTTCCAGCCCATGTCCCCTGCTCCATGCTTGCCCCATCCTCTGCAGCCCAGTTCTCTGTGAGCATCGTGTATGCCCCGGCCTGTGCCATGGCTCCTCATGTTCCCTGCCTGAACTGGCCCCTGACCCTGTGTTGGTCCACTGAAATCCTACCCACGTCAGCTTTGCACAACCGCTCTGCTGCATGAGGCCGGCTCCACGTCCTTCGATTTATTGGTATTCTGTTCAGTAGGGGTGTTTCCAAATCTTTGACCATTTGTGTAACTTATCCAGCAGTTACCTGATTCCTCCTGAGAAGCCTCCACTTTCTCCACCTTTGAGCTCCCCTGCCCCTCACCGCTGACTCTTATACTCCTGCGTAACTTACGTTTCCCGAATTGAACATGGAAGAAGGTCCATCAGCGGCTTTAGACTCCTCTCTTTACTTATCATACAATGAAGAATCTGGGGCCAAACAGACATGAGCTGAGCTGGCCAACATCACAAGATAGACAGTGGTGGGCTGAGATCATTTTTTTTTTTCTTAAAGGTCTCATGGACTAATTAAAAATGATCTTAGAGTTACTGTATCCTGAACACAACAGAAGTTCAGGTTACATTATGATGAAGTGTGTAGGGAATGAATAAATGAATCCTCTAGCCGGCTGATAGGTACATGTACTTCTTAAGCTCAGCACTAGGCAGTCGGCACTGGGCAGCTCTTTCTACGGTCTGGTCTGCTCTGTTATCTGACTTCCACCTGCTGCAGGAGATGGCTGGTTTCGACGGAAAGAAAGACATCTGATTATAAAGACCAGTGTGACTTAAATTGGTAAGCATGATGACATCACTTCTCTTCTGCTGTTACCTGGACTAGAACGCAGACATCCAGTGATGGAGGAACCTAACTGCTCGCAAGTTTCCTCTTACTAGATAGGAAGAGAAATGAAGAGTTTGATGTGTGTACTTGGGCACTGGAAGACGGCAGAGGAAGGCATGGAGAGAGAATTAGAAAGATAAAGCAAAAAATAGAAAGCCAGTCCTGGAAGAGGTGCCCTTTCATCTGGATCCAGACATAGCTCTCGTCTGAACTTCTGAACTATGGTAAAGGCTCACCTGAAAGTCCAAAGGTGCTTGGACTGTCCTGTGTCACGATGGGAAGAGAAGTCTGGTTATCAGCCAAGAACTGATAGAGTGGGGGGTAGTGTGAATAAAGTGAGTGTGTAGGTAGATTTTCCTCATAAACACAATTCTAGAAAAACATAGGTGGTTGTGACCAGCTCTCTGCCCCTGGTCACTATGCCAGCCCCACCTCATTCAAAGTGAGATAGTCACATCAGCGCCTGGGTCACATGGAGGGTCTGGCGTCACTAAAATAAGGGACCAAATTGGTACTTGCAAGCTGTGAGGGGCTTCTGGGAAACTGACTGTCCACAGCTGGCATTGCTTCAGCATGATGGCGTACCTGATGGCAGGAGACATCGTCCCGACCGAAGGCAGGAGAAGGGATTGACGAGAAGAGAAGGGGTTTGCATGCCACAGTGCAGTGTGAGCCAGAGACGTGGGTTAGGATACATTTGGGGAGAGTCCTGGAGCTTTTGTCCTTTCCCTGTGTCCCCGTCTTCTGTTGCTACTCCTGTAGAGATGCTCATAAAACCCTTCCAAAGAGAAAGCTGCCCATGTGCCAGGATTGGGGATGGCATGTCCAGGCAGGGTTTGTGGGAGGAGAGGGGTGGAGAGAAATGTTCAGCATTCCACAGCAGTTACAGTTGTAAAGAGACGAATAGGTGGGATTTGTAAAACCAAAGCGGGGAAAGCACAAGATTTGAAGTGTAGCTGGTAGGTATTTCCCTGGATTCAGCTGTGCGGAGATCTTTCAAGTACAGACGGGGGAGAAAGGGCTTCTCAGAGGAGATTCATGAACTCTATGACAGACAGGCAGAGTTCTGCGACAGCAGAGGACTGTCAGCCCTCAAAACCCATGAGAATGTTTCCTCATGATGAGACCCATTTCACTTCCTGCTGACAGACCCCAGCTCTCATCTTAAAGGAGAAGGAGATAGTTTATTCTGGAGCTATTTTGAGTGACCATGGCTGGGAACACGGATTCAGGTTACCCAAATTCCATGTTCCAATGTGATTTACAGAACAAAGAAAGTCATACACCAAGGCAACATTAAAACGCGTTGAGGGGAACACAAGAAGCAGGTACAGCATGATGGGGGAGCTATTATATAGGCCCAGGATGCTATCTGATTCTTATGCTATCTGAATTATGCTATCATAATTCTTAGCTCTTGGATTGGCAGAAGAAGCTAATGTTCTGCTGAATTAATAGCTTCCAAGAGGTTTTTTTTTAATTTTTTATCATGAGGTGTTAGTTCAGATACAAGGGGGAGCAAAAAGTAGCTGTTCCAGAAGGCTAGAACTAACCCAAGATAAAGTAATTAGCCTCAGAACTTACAAAGTCCCCATCTCTCCACAGTACTGAAATCCCTGTCGGTGCATCATCAGTCTCTGCAGACACAGAAACTCCTGGAAGGAGTTTTCTGTTCACAGCCAGCCACAGCTTCTTTTCAGGATTTTCATTCCTACCACCCCACACATGTAGTGCACCCATTGATTTCCTTAATATAGTCCTTCTTTGGGAGGGTTGGCTAGTGTGGCCTGGCACTGGGGATCTCTTGCACACTTCCATCATAGTCCTCACTACATCGAGCCTCCCCTGAACACCACAGGGAGGGTGAGCCCTTGCTCTCCCTCCAGACTCCTCCAGGAGCCACAAATTAAAACGAGGTTTGCGAGGTTTGCGCTCCCACAGTGCTTGTACCTTAGCACATGTGTGTTGTTTGGAACTCTCCCAACCCAGAAGGAAAGGCAGGGCTTCCTCCTCATCTGCAAAGGATTTGCCTACGTCCCTACTGTTTTTACTACAGGACTTTTCCAAGGCAGAGCAGAGGCATTCCTGGAATGAATGGAAGACACAGTCACCAAGGGCTTGGGAGATTTCCATCAGTGCTGTTGGGAAGACCAGGCCTAGGAGAATGCATCCCCAGGATGGAGACTCACTGGGAGGAGGCACTTGGGCCCTGCTGCTTGATCTCATTAGTCATAGGGTTAATCCTGACATTCAAGTACATTCCTTAGCCTTTTGGTTTTCTGTTGTGATGTTTCCATTTCTTTTTTCAGTGCTGGGGATTGAACTCAGGACCCCACACATGCTAAGCACGTGCTCAACCGCTTAGCTTACAACCCAATTCCTATTTCCATTCTCAAACTGAAGGCCCCTCTGCAGATTTTGATGAAGATCTAGCTGAGATGCAGGGCTAGTCTGTGTACATAAGTTCTGAGGCCTCCTCTTGATTGGATTATAAATGCAAGTTCGGGCCCGTTGATCAAGCCCAAAGAAGATAGAAAAACATCTGTACCTGTGAGCCTGTAAATGTAAACAAACAGCTCTAGAGAGGCAAGTGGCTAATTCATAGCAGGGGTGTTTCTCGGTTTTGTTTTGTTCTCATTTTGTGTTACAAATGATCCCACCATGGCTGCTTTCAAGCTCCAATGTGATAGACACCAGCCACTGGGTAGAGGTGTCAAGAGCCAGTCCTCATGAACTGGGAACACATCAACCCTAGCACAAGACTTGTCAAGAGTCAGAGCGAACAGACAGACACACAAGGACTCAGTGTTAGGAGCAGAGGAGAGGGAACTCAGATGAGGAGTTAGGTAGGTACGTGTGTGTTTGGATGTGGGAAGTGTCGTCCATAAATGGTGACAGGCCAGCCAGTAGCTGGCATCAAGTACCCAGTCTAATCAGTGCCTGTCTTAAGGAAAATAGTCACTGTTCCCCAGACAATGCTGGGTGATACTCTATAGAGTCTGTATCAATGTCAATTCTCGGAGACTCTCTCTCAGGACACTTTCCTTATTTTACAAACCAGGAGACTGAAACCAGACAAAATAGCTGGCCATATATGAAGCAGCAGATAATTCATACCTGGGGTCTGTGTTCATTCTACCACTGGACTGGGGATCGAAGCACTGGACCAAGTTGGCCTCTTAGATAGTTCAGACAGGAGAATTGGTGCTTTTGTAGGAACGAGGACAGGATGAGATAAAGCAGTGGCCCAGAGGGCATGGCAGAAAGGGATGAACTTGATGCTGGGTGAGTCAACTTCTTAAATTCTTCCTAACCCCCAAAAAGTAAAGGCCATCAGCCCTGAGGTAGAACAAAGCACAAAATTAGGATACTTAGATGTCAGCTAATCAATGTATTGATAACTAAGTTCTTGCTGAAGCAGTTGAATTTCTGAGATAGGGGACTAGGTAGAGTGATTCCAGATATGTGCTTTGCATCTACAAAACTTCAAAATAAAATACAGTTGAGGAAGCCAACTTGAAAATGCTCATGGGCCGGGCAGTGGTAGAACACGCCTTTAATCTCAGCATTTGGGAGGCAGAGGCAGAGGCAGATGGATCTCTGTGAGTTCGAGACCAGCTTGGAAAAAAAGAGAAAGGAAGGAAGAAAGAGAGAGAGAGAGAGAGAGAGAGAGAGAGAGAGAGAGAGAGAGAGAGAGAGAAAGAAAGAAAGAAAGAAAGAAAGAAAGAAAGTCTTCATGTCTACCTTGTCAATGTATTTCTTATGGTCCCACATCATTTCCATGGTGTTGTTGAAGCTGGTCACAGCTGTCTACAAAGTGAGGCATAGAGATTTAAGGAGTGGGGAGTAGAGTAGTAGTTATACAGGTGTAAATGCGGGGGAGCTAGGAATTGGGAAAGTGGTCCTCCAGAATATCAAGTACTTGCAGAGGACCGGAGGTCTAGGACCAGAGCAGGGAGGATAGAGAAAAGGCCATAAAGTCAGGGGAAGGCCTTCTTTCAGAATGAGGTTGAGAAAAAGGCTCAGCTCTGGGAAGAACCCAAAAGCTCTGTAAGGAGGTTTCCTCTTTGTAGATAGGAACTTCATCATCTTTGCTTTGCCATGCTTTCCGTGCTGAGTTTCAGTGGTACATGAGGAAGTGAGGCTCCTAAGAAAAGAAAATCCAATGGAGCCTTTGGTAGTGGGATGTTGTGATAGCAGACCGCCCCCCTACCCCCAAACCCCGAGTCCACAGAGGGAAAACCCCATTGTCATTCTCCATAAACCTCTGATCATGTGATGCCTGTGGCCAAAATCTGTGCCAGTTACATCACGTGGGGATTTCTTTTACTACAACCTCCTCATGGTGTGGATGGTGGTAACCTCCTCGTTTTAAGTATGTGTCAGGAGCAGGTGTGAATCTCTGACAATCTACAAAGCCCGAGCTTGTGTCATGAAAGCTCATGAAATTGATTAGGTTTTAAAATTCGAGACTGAAGGTGGGAGAGATGGTTCTGAGGTCAACAGCACATTTTACCCTTCCGGAGGATCCAGGTTCAATTCCCGGCACCCACACGGTGGCTCACAACTATCTGAAACTCCAGTTCCAGTGGATCTTTGGCCCTCTTCTGGCCTCTTTGGGCATCAGAAATGCACACATACACTTAAAGTTAAAAAAAAAAAAAAAAGAAAGATAAAATAAAATTTGAGGTTGAATGTTGGGTGATTCTTTGTCACACGGCTTTGACCCTTGGGCTGCTGAGAATGAACGGGAAATGAACAGATGTCGCTGCTTCTGAGGACCAGAACAAAGGACCAGCTGTAGCTGAAATGTGGAGCGTGGCCTATCATGGTACATGTGATGTCAGCAGTGGGAAGGCACACTCAGACGCAGAGGTGATGAACTTGCAAGGCTACCACACACAGCAGAGGTGACTTGCATATCCTCTTAGGGAGTGGCCACTGGGACAGAGACCTCAAAAGGGATGGTCCAGCTGGCCAGCCTCCTGAGGAGGCAGCATGCTTCTGTGGAATGAGTTTCATTCAAAAATGGCACGCTAAGATGGCTCTCCCTCATGAGTGCATTTCCCACTCACAGCTCAACATCTTGGCTCACAGTTGAAATTTGGGGAGAGCAAAGGGTGCTGTGGGTAGAAAAGCCAGTGTTTGCTCGTAGTTCTTCCACATTGAAAGAACACAAAAGCATTGTTGGAGGTGGGAAATAGAGTGTTTAATCTCATAGGTAGCAATATACAGTCTAGTTAGGAATTCCCAAATGACTCAATGTTGGGGGTAACAAGAAGGGGCCCCAGAAAGCATGGGAAACAGCACAAACCTAGCACAGAGCCCTGTATGCAACCCCCACCCCAAGCTTTGGCTTCACCTGCCACTGGAGATGATTTGTACAAGGCTCACCACTACTGCGGGCTTCCTGCCCCGCTGCTCCAGGGTGGGGCCTCTCTCAGCTTCATGCTCTCGAGGCCACCTCCTCATTCCCTGAGTGGAACAACTGTGCATAATCCCTTTTCTCCTTCCTGCCCCTGCCGAGAACTCCCACCTGCCCCTTCTGATTCCATGCCAGCAGCTGGTCTGTGAGTAGTGCCAAATGTGTTGAACAGATGTGTGCAACACTGACTGGCATGTGCAGGGAGGCTGTCTCTCCAGCCTAGGCCTACTGAGAGCTTCCTGTCAACTGGCCGAAGGCTGGGAAGTCACTTTCAGGGGCCTTGTCAGAGGAAGGTCTGATGCTCCTGTGGCTTGCCATCCTGTGGCCCTTCTCCCTGACTTGCCGTTCTTGTCACTCTTTTGACCTCTTCCTACTTTTCATCCTATGTCTGTTTCTTTCTAACTCTTCCTCCTTAATCAAGCTCCTGAGCATGCTAAGGATGGTATTTTTAAAAGGCAAAAATGTAAGCTTCAAAGGAGGTTTGCAAACTTCATTGCTCCAGATTTATAAAAGACATAACAGTGGGTCAGAAACTAGCCAGAACAATACCAGCTGGTCTTCACCACAGCCTGCCCAAACCTGGGTTAAGACATTATCACTTCCTTCCTTCCTTTCTTAGTCAGTGGCATGCAGAAGTCACGGTGATTCTCAGAAGCAGATATGATACCCTTGCAAGCAAGCATCTTTGACTGTCTATACAATTGGCTAATTCTCCTCATTGCCTCCCACCTGGCTAAGTGGGGACGACTTAAGAACAGCAGCAGTTACCCCAGGAGAGTCCTGAGACAGAGAAAAGCCCTGTGGAGCCCGAAACCTTGTTTAAAATGAAATTAGCAGGCTGGGCACAATGATTTGATGGCTGTTCAGATTTTAGGTCATATGTAGATTTCCCTTATCGACATAAGGGAAACAGCCTGCGTTCTGTGGTGCCATCACCTAAGAGGCAGCCTCTGCAAAAATGAAAAACAGTAGCATCAACAGAACTTTAAGGATTTTTTTTTTACAGGTCCTTTTAAAATATATAAGGTCTTAGCTTGGCTCACTTTTAATCCCAGCACTGGGGAGGCAGAGGCAGGAGGATCTCTGAGTTTGAGGCTAACCTGGTCTACAGAGCTACTTCCAGGACAGCTAAGGCTATACAGAGAAACCTTGTATCGAAAAACCAAGACAAAACAAACAAACAAACAAACAAAAAACAAAAGAAAATGGAAAAGAAACAAAGATGGTCTTTGATGTTAACAGTCACCAGTACCTCCCCACGATACTCATGAGTCCACAGACACACATAACACGCCTTTTACAGGTGTTCCCGTGTAAAATACGAGTAAGGGCTGGTCTGGATTTTATCTATTGCTTATGAGGTCAAGGACATTTACAAAATGTTAAATTATAAGGATGGGTTTGTTATTTTGCCCTGACTTCTAGGAAGCTGATGCTCAGTCCAGTAATGGCACTCATGTTATCCTTTGGCATCTCCTTTGGCTTTAATTAAAAATTTTTACTTCCAAGCCGGGCGGTGGTGGCGCACGCCTTTAATCCCAGCACTGGGGAGGCAGAGGCAGGCAGATCTCTGTGAGTTCGAGGCCAGCCTGGTCTACAGAGCAAGATCCAGGAGAGGCACAAAGCTACACAGCAAAACCCTGTCTCGAAAAACCGAAAAAAAAAAAAAATTCTACTTCCATTTTTTAATACCCTTTGCATATGACACGTTTTGTGATATCAACTGCCCAGTGGTCTTTTTAGAAAAAATTAGATGGTATAATAAAGAAAGGAAACTCCATAAAAAAGAATTTGACTAAAGAGAAAAGGATTCCTGGTCGTTCCCTCTCTGCCTTTAATGAGTTGTCGTATTTATTGTGTGGTCCTCACCAGACTGCATACTCCCTGAAGGCAGGAGCTGCTCATCCGCCTCCCTGGGGCTGCGTGTTGAGTGAGATTCTGGTTAGTAAGTCCAGCTTTTGGGATACTTTTAGAGGCAGCAGAGTGAGGCTTCCTTCCTCTCTCCTCTTCCCCTCCTTTTCTCTTTTTGATGGAGACTGCTGCTAACGCCTGCAGTTGGGACTGCCCTGAGTCAGTCTGCGGCCTGCTTCTGTGCTGACGGCCGAGATGTTCTGTGCTCTTCTTTCCTCCCAGAAGCCTGTCATAAATTTTTTTCCCTTCCTCTACATTGTTCTCTCCCTCTTCCTGAACAATATTCAGTAATGTTCTCCTACATAAATAATAACCACTTACATTTACATAAGCACAGCTAACGTTGAAGCGTTCTTTCCAAAAAGGATTTAAGATGGACGCCTTAGAGGATTTTTAAGTTTTACAATGCACTCTCAGATGTTCTTGCTGCCGTTATTAGCTAATAATTTATTGTGCGTTTACCATGTGCCAGGCACTAGGCAAGGGCTTTTTGTACACTTTCTAATTTAGACCTGCCGGTAATCCTATGGAGAAGCCACTACATTACTCTCGCTTTGAATGCAAATAGACAAAGAGGCTCTGGGACTTGACTGTGGTCACATAGTCAGGAAGGGAGCAGGTCCCCAGGCTGCAAAGCCAGGAGTCAAGGTTCTGATCTCGGGATCACTGTATCCCTTTGGGCCATTACTCAACACTGGGAAAGGGGCAGAGGAGGGAGGCTCGCTTTGTCTTGCAATTTGGAGGAAAGGGATGAGGCATTAGAGCGTGCTCATGGACCTGTTTACTCCCTTCAGTCATCCTAAGAGGAGACACAGGTATCTGTAACACCAATGTGGGGCCAGTAGGAACCAGTCCTGAGTTAACTCGCACAGCAACTCAGATCAGAAAGCAAGGTTTCATTCAGGGGCTATTTGACTCCAAAGTCCTTATTTTTTTCTGCTGTTGACATGGAGAAACTGGCCCATGTTCACACAGTTGGCTATCAAAAAAAAAAAAAAAAATTTACCCAATTTGATCGAAATTAACTCTCTTCAAGGTTCCGGCATTTTAGTGGGGTCAAAAAATTTACAGTGCTTAGCTACCCAGAGTGCCTTTACCCCATGTGACCTTGATCCTGGGGATGACCTTGTTGTGACTGGACAAGGCCAGATGCAATGGAGTTTCCATCTCTTTCGGAACTGAGTGTGAACAGCTTGGGGGGGGGGGCAGGCTTGTTTGAAACCAGGGCTCCTGGAGCTAATTAAAAACTGCACTGGAGCTGCGCTCTTTATTCCTTAAGAACGTTCGACCTCATTAAATAGGAAAAAGCAAATGGAATTTTCTGATTTTTTTTTCCTTCAGATTCTTCAGGGGATGAGAATGATGAATAAGCAAGATATGTTGCTAGAGCTTCCAGCCTGCTTCCTGTAGTGACGTCACTGGAGCCGATGAGTACTCAACCTTCTCCACTGCTTGTGCAGAGACGAACCACTATCACCCACCCTTGTTGACTCCCGGTTTCAGACCTCCCATTTCCTGTACTCTCTCCTCTGCTACTCACATACAGGCTCAAACACGGTGGAGTGAAGAGGTTATGTGGTTTCTGTTTTGAGACAGGTTTCTCACTGTATCACTTTAGCTCACCTAGTAGAGCTCACTTCGTAGACCATGCTGACCTCTGGGTCACAGAGATCCACCCAAACCTGCCTCCCAAATGCTGCAGCTCAAAGTATGTGCCCCCATGCCCTGTCACCCCCAGGCAGCTGTTTAGAGGGTAGCAGTCCTGTGGGTTCTTTCTCAGATACCTGAAGCAACCTGTAAGTCATAGTCACAAGGTTCCAGGCCTGAAGGAACAGAAAACTTGATAGACTTTCCATATGACCTCTAGTCGGGATACTAACATTATTCTAGTATTTTTACATGGAATTGATTGTGATCAACAGTAGATCAGGGACCACATGCTGAGACTATGAAGATACTTAAAACTTGTAGCATGGGTATGCTGACTTTCTTAGTTTGGGCATAAGTTCCACTTGTAGGCATATAGTGGTACCAACCACAGTGCTAGCAGCTTGGAATGTATCACATCTAGTGCTCCCAAGGACTCTAGATCATAGGGGTCTTCTTCATTCTAGAGGGGAGAAAGGAGAGGCCCCTAAATGATCCTCTTCTCCATGGCTATTGGTTCTTGCCAAGTTAATGGAGTACAATAAGAAGAATTCTAGTTTTTCAAACTCTCAGACAGCAAGGAACAGCAGAGATGTCTACCTTTTGAGGCGAGCACTAGGAAGAGATCAAAGCTGGGGATGTAAATGAGTGTACTTAAAGCCACAGAGTGGAGCTAACACACCCACCCAGTCCTCTGGGCTGTCTCTCCCGAGTGCACCAGCCTTTTCTTCTTATTAACAGCAGGGGAACAAAGCAATGAAATTGCCATCTGGGATGGATGGAACAAATGTCACGGCCTGCTCTGGCTCTAAACCACAATCACCACTGACATGTCATTTTTTCAGAGTGTCTCACTTCAAAATAGGTGGAGTGGAGGCTTGACATCCTGAAATAAAGCGATTTACCAATAATAAACTTGTGCATGGGTTTCTGTGAACACCTCAATCCTCTCTGAAGTAGGGCTCGGAAAGCAAGATGTCTGGAATGCTTGAGTTCCATCTTAGCTATCATACTGCGATGAATCTTTATGAAGCAGTGACCAGTGGCTCTTCCCATTCCCTGACTGTTTTTTCCCCTGAAGTTTTTGGGGTTCCAGAGGCAAGGTCCTTTCCAAGTTCTCTTGGCTTATCTCACAGATCTCTCGGAACAGCACTTGCTGCCAAAAGGATTGTTTTGACTCAGTAAATCAGAAATCAGAAAGGATATTTTGTGGGACATGACTTCAGGACACTGTATGAGATAGCTGAGACACAATGGGGCTGAAAGGGGTGGTGGAGACCATATCAAAAGTCACATGTCCCTTGTTCTCCATGTGACCATTGGCTCTGAGAAATTTTCGGGTGGTGAATCTGTTGCTATATGGGTAAGCGAAGTCATTTACAAGAGCACAGAATACGCAGTCTTCTAAGCATCAGCTAGGGGGTGGCTTGCTGTCCCTGACTAACGACTCCTTTGAGATGGTATCTCTGCTTCATAGGTAGCAAAAAGGATTTGAAGCTCGGCATTTCCTTGCATATTCAGTGAAATCTGTACACACCCTTTCACTGGCTCCCAAAGGGCCTGTGAAGTAGATGGGAAAGGGATCTGCATTTATGTGTTAGTCAGGGTTGCTAGTATTGTGATGAAATATCATGACCGAAAGTAACTTGTGGGAAAGGTTTTGTTTTGGCTTACTTATCCCAAGTCACAGCGCACCAAAGGGAGCCAAGGCAGGAACTCAGACTGGGTGGGAGACTGGAGGCAGGGGCCATGGAGGAGTGCTGTTTACTGTCTTGTCTAACCTGCTTTCTTATAGAGTCCAGGACCACCAGCCCAGGGTAGCACCACCCAAAATGGGCTGGGCCTTCCCCATCAATCACTAATTAAGAAAAGGCTCCACAGGTTTGCCTACAGTCCAGTCTTATGGATGTGTTGTCTCAATGGAGGCTCCCTCCTCTAAGCTGTGTCAAGCTGACATAAAACTAGCCAGTCCTGTGGACCCCTGTCAACTTGACACACACACATCACTGTTAAAACATAACCTTTCCTTTCTTGTTCATCCCCAAGATCTCACATTAATATCAACATCACACTATAAAACATTTTATCCACTTCAAATGTCCCACAGACTTACAAATTCAAACACTTTAAAATCTGTCTCTTTAAAAATATCCAGTCCCTTTTTAAATACAAAGTCTCTGTAAAACTCCAAAATCTCTTTAAAAGTTCAAAGTCTCTCAACTGTGGGCTCCAACAAAATAAAAAATAAATATGTTCTTATTCCAAGAGGGGACAATCTGGGCACAGTAACAATCAGATCAAAGCCAAACCAAACTGCACTGGTGTAAATAAATCAATGTCCAATGTCTCTGGAATTCACTCACGATCTTCTGGCCTCCTCCAAAGGTCGTTTCTCTGGCTCCACCCTCTGCCACAGATTATCTCCAGTTCAGTCTGGCTCCATTCCAAAGCTGTCCTTAGCACGTGGTAGACGGCCCATGGCACTGGCATCTCCAAAATTCTGGGGTCTTCTGCGGCCATTGAGCTGCACTTTCACCAATAGCCTCTCCCGGGCTCTCTTCATGGTGCCACACCTCAACTGCTATCATGACCCCTTCAATCCTGGGTCTTCAACTGCTCCCAAGGCTGCACCCATGGCCTCTTCTAATCGTATGGAGGACTTTTCTCAACTGAGGTTCCCCCTTTCTCAGATGCCTGTCAATTGTGTCAAGCTGACACAAAACTAGCCAGTGCAGGATCTTTATTCTTGTTCTGCAGATGAGGAAATCAAGGTACTTGTAGGTGAAATACCCAGCTCAAGGCCATAGATACAGGACAATGTCTCCTGAGCGTCAGTTCAGAATTCTTCCTTCTGCATGGTATAGGATAAGTTCTCCACTCTCCCATGGTCTTCCTCTCTAAGGACCATGAGGACCTGTGCCTCCTTGTTGGGACTATCTGTGAAGGGATTGTTTGTTCGTTTTTCTTCCCCTCTCTGCATGGCCAACTGTTCCCACTTGAGTGTAATTCAAAGCACATTTGCTTCCTGATAGATTGCCTTTTGTCTTTATGGTCTATCTAAATGCCTCTACTCTAGCTGCTCTGTGGACTCTGATGTGAAGGTGCTTTTTAGTCATCATAGTGACTAATTATAATGGAAGCTTGTTGAGTCAGGGATCAATTTTTTGTATTTTCTTATGTTCATCATTTATCATGAATGCTTAGAATGTAATGGTCAATAAATGATTGACCAAAAGTTGCCTATGCTTAAAAATCAGGCTATTCTGAAAAAAAAAAAAAAAAATCCAAGGTGGCAAGAAATGGAAATTAAGTTTTCAGTTTTCGATCTTCAGAGATTCTTGAGGCGATGGATGGCTTCCCAAGCCCTGTGAATCATGTGATAATTATGAATACTTGAGAGATGAAGGGACTCTAGGAAGCTCTTTGTAAGATGGGTCTTCCAGTACTTCTCGTTCTCAGTGTGCCTAAGCTCCCTTAACTGATGTCCTGAAGAGTTGGCAGTGCACACTGTTGTTTTAGTCCAGATCAATCCTTTAACCAATTGTCAAAAACAACTTTAGATGGAGAAAAATGAATTGGGTGAGGAAAAAAAATCCGCGAGTCCCAAAATAACCTCCAGTTTGGTAATGATTTATCCTTTTCCATTGTTAATTTTGCAATTAAGCAAGAGTACTTTATATGCCTGAATGGCCCATGAATTGTATCTTAATCAAATTAATGTGTCTGTAACATCAGACCAATCCAGTGCTCGGCCATTAGAATGACAAATGAGCAAAGTCCATGTTTTCTCCTTCCTTCCTTTTTCTTCTTCCCTTCAAACCCTCTATCATGAAAGGTCAGCTGATGAAAGGCTGTTTTTCTGATGACTGCCATGGAATCCTATTGGTTAAAAGACTGTGAGAAGCCAGCCCACCCCCCCCAAACCCCTTCAAACCCACTGTAAGTGTGTGTGGCTCTCGAGTCTGGATGACAAAAACATGCGGTTAATTCTTCTTGTTGTGTATTTCCTGCCGCTGACATTTGTCGCTGTCACTGTGTAACGAGGTTGAGGCTGTGTAGGCGAACCCAATGCAAGTGACCTATATATGTGCCCTCAATGTCCCCACTCCTCTCAGCCACCATTCTTGGAATACCTGGGGAGGAGAACAAGGTGGCCAGGAACGTCATCTAGAATTGGCACTTCCTTGTAGCAACTCTCTCAGACTTCTATTGTCCAAATTGATACGACATCTGAAGAATATGATTCAGCTTAATAAAATGGTGTGCGTTTTTAAGATTGTAAATCATAAACAATGGTTATTTGGTTTTGATAAGGAGCCTGTGGTTTAAGTCAAGGTCACTCACTGCTGAACCTTACTGGAACTCTCCTCAACAACTTCCTGTGAGGATGTCAGCAACAGTTTGCTGGTTCTACCCCATCGGGTTTTAAGCAATAGACAAGATCATTTACAGCAGCATGTTAATAGGTTAAGTCACTTTCCTGTTTGAGATTCTCTGATGGCTTCCCACTTGTTCTCAGCACCTACACTGAAGTTCAGTGTTCTTCCCATGGCTTAGATGGCCCTTGAATCTAATCCCTGCCTTCGTCAGAGAGGCATCTTTATAAAATTCTTCTGCCGTTTCATTGAGAATGTCATACATGTATGTATACAGCGAGATATGCTCATACACCCCCCCCAGTTCCTTCTTACAAGCCCCATGTCCACTTGTTTTTTAACCCCACCTTTTCCACCCACAGTGACCACCTCCCTTTCCAGTCTCAGAGGCTTCATGCAGGCTGTACTTCCTCCTGCTTACCCTCTTCTTGGTTCACAGTTACGAAGGTCATCTCTTCAGATAGGATTCTTCTGTCCCACCCTGAAGAACCAGGCCATCCCTCCTGCCATTTTTCTTACACAGCCCTGTGCTGGTTCATCCTGGCCTCCTAACTTTGTAAATGTTTCTGCCTTTCTTAATGTCAGCTTATTTGCTAGCTGATATGCCTCAGATCTGCTCTGTTTGCTTCTTTACCTAGTCCTGGGTGTCCGATAGGAGCTTGACATTGACTTTCAGAATACTTAAAATCCTTAGCCCTAAAATGGAGAGTATTTGTGCCATCCTTATTCTGCAGGTATTCATGAGATTCCCACCAACGTATGCTTTGTAGTGAACTTTGAGATTCTGGGATGTCAGCAGGACACGCGAGGGTTTTGGTGTGTGTGTGTGTGTGTGTGTGTGTGTGTGTGTGTGTGTGTGTGTGTGTGTGTTCTTTTCCTCCTCTGTTCAAAGTTCAGGGCTCATGTATCAGGGTTTAGGGACTGCTGCGGCTTTCAGCACATTCCAGGCAAGGCTGTCGGCACCACCGCTGTAGCCACGCTTCTTTGGCCTCGTTTGTTGGTGTCTTTCCCTTACCAAAGGGGTAAGGCCCAGGGAACATTCGAGCCAACCACTGGACATGCTTTCCAAAAGGATTCCTTTGTCCTCTACACAGCTTTCCAGAGGGTAAAGGAGACGCTCAGGAACTGTTGAGGAAGGTACATGAAACGTGGCTGTTCTCCCAATTCTTTGTCAGAAGGCTGAGGACTGGTCCTTCCCTCCTGCCCTGAGATGCCATGGCCTAGATTTATTTCACTGTACTTTCTCAGAACCTGGGGCTCTGACTTCCTGTAGTCACTTCTCCCAGGGTATGTCGCTAAGTGAATAGTTGTAGGAACACATGTGTTTTCAGGAAAGCTGGTGACTCTCTGTAAAAGAAGAGGCAAAACAACCTTACACAGCTTTAAGACTGAATTAAACTACATACATAATATGATTATTATTTCAATATTTTCTACTTGGCTCTGAATAAATGTCAACTGATTATTACTCTGTTACCTTTTCTAGTCCCTACACTCTAATTGCCCTCAAATCCATGTGTTTGAACCCAGGATGGATGAGAAAATCAGTTTCTGTCGGCCCACCTTACCACAAGGAGCACTGTATTAATGTAAAGTGAGTCATTTAGGAGCGCTGATCTCACACTGGAGTCTTCATTTCAGTTTTGCGTAAGTCTGGATTTCAACTTCCAGAATTCTAGTATGTGAAGGGGGTTTCATGGTAAGCAAGTTCAGCCGACCCTACTCATTCACATCCACCAATCCAGTGGACAGTTTTGGTTAGAACCATGTCCCTCTCTGGTTTTATAGGTATGTGTCTTTTCCACTTCCGGAGGAAGTAAAACCTGAGAAAGACTGTGAGGTGAGCAGGCAAGAATCAGAGAAGTGACCCAACCAACGACAAATCATCAGAACTGGTGCAGAACTAGCTATTTGAGCATTGGGCCTGGAAGGGAACGCTTGAGTTTCTTACCAGAAGGCCACTGTCGCTACTGTTTTTATAGCTCTTCTCTTAAAATGTTGGTGGTCTCCCTGACTCTGAAGACATTACATGGACAGCAGACACGCAAGGACACCCAGACATGTGCAAGGGGACCTCCCTGGGAGGCATAGTGAGACTGATAACTTTAGAAAGAAGTGAAAGAATCTCCCAGCTGGCTTTCCAGCTCTTTCTGCAGGACTGGGTTTTGGACCTGGCTGCCTTTGCTGTGTTAGGGTTCTATCTAGGTTCTCGAGCTGAGGAAGCTTCCGGCTTTATGTCACAGTCCTCTCTCAAGATTTCCACTTCTTGAAAGGTTGCAGCCGAGAAATGCAAAATTAGCCCACTGGAGTTAAAGACTGGGGACCATGCTCCACTGTGGGAGCACAGCCACTGGGTCCCGTTGCCTCTCTGTTGCATTGTTCCTTCACGGGACAGTAGAGAAGGGTGTCTGCGTCACAGAGGTGGCAGGAGAGATTGTCTAAGACATCCACAGAGTGTCTGGCACTGGCCAACAACTGGTGCTGGCTGACCAAGGAGGGGACCCTCAGGATGGGAGAGTGTCACAGGGCTTTGAGAGGCAGATGGAGAGCTCTCTTATGGGTGCATTTGCAAGTGAAGAGGCCTCATGTTTGGTGTTCATGGAAATAGATCCATGGTCTGAGACCGGGAAATGAAATCGTAGTGATAGATGAAGTTTCTAGTGTGTGCTTATGTACTATTTTGTGTATACCTAAAAGCCCAGAGGAAGATTTCAATTTTAAAATGTGCAGCATTTTTTTTTCCTTTTTTGATTTTTGTTGAAAGTAGTGTTTTCAGCAAAAGAGCAAGAGCATGGGGGTAGTGGTTGAGGAGCTGGGGCTGTGTGAATGTGGGATAAGAGATTGATGCCCCTTTCCCTGCTTGTTGTCTGCAGATTCTCCATTGGAGAAAGAGGGATATTGAGAAATAAAAGGACATGGAAGACGTACTATGAGACAGGCGCTGTTAGCACTCTGAGACTACTCTGCAGGGTGCTGAACCCTTGGAAGACAGGGGATGCTAGATGTGGTCAGGAGACTCTGCTGGGAAGAATGGTAGATGAAATCAGACTAGGAAAACCCAGGCAGAGTCAGGAGAATGCCACAGGCACAGAAAATGGCATGTGCCACTGTGCCCCAGCCCCAGGGAGCACCCTGACAGGGAGAGGATTGAAGGCTGTTGGGTTGGACCGCAGTGACAGAGTGGGCAGTTAGAAAGTAGGCAGCTCTGTCGAACACACAGATTGCAAGCCCAGCACCACTTTGAGATCTTTGGCAACAGTTAACTCTGCAGCTCTCACACGATTGAGCCTGTATGATAACGAGTATTCAGAGACGGGTAATGCCTGGGGGCGCTCACCAACCTAAGACAGAACACCTGTGTGGCCTGGACAGGTGTCTCTATGATGGGTAAGGTGACCTGCTGACGTCCCACACAACCTAAGTCAGAAGCTCATTTTTTAGTAATGGGAGGGGGACCTGTAGGGCCCTGGCTCCCGTTTTTGGGTAACTGTTGCATTGCTTGCTGACCTTGACCTTGATATCATCCCTATGCTAATTCCCTGCAAGATTCCAACCTCCTGAATGCTTAAGGGAAGCTCCTTGCCTGTGTATCCAGAATATTGGGCATTAACAGCTTGCCTAGCAAGCACAAGGCCCAGGGTTCGATCCTCAGCTCCAAAAAAGTCAGAAGAGAACTTCTGCCCTCTGGGGTTTTCCCATTGTGCTGTAAGCCTGTATTTATGACCTCCTCCCTCCCTCCATAAACGACATTTGACATTCAAAAGAAGAAGAAGGAGGAGGAGGAGGAGGAGAAGAAGAAGAAGAAGAAGAGGAAGAAGAAGGGATCAAGATCATTATGGGGAAACCCACAGAGACAGCTGACCGGTGCTAGTTGGAGCTCACTGACTCTGGACTGACAGCCCAGGAACCTGTATGGGACCGAACTAGGTCCGCTGAATGTGGGTGACAGTTGTGTGGCTTGATCTGTTTGTGGGGTCCCTGGCAGCAGGAACAGGACTTATCCCAGGTGCATGAACTGGCTTATTGGAGCCCATTCCCTGTGGTGGGATACTTTGCTCAGCCTTGATACAATGGGGAGGGGCTAGGCTTTCCTTCAACTTGGTATGCCAGACTTTGTTGACTACCATGGGAGGCCTTACCCACTCTGAGGAGTGGATGGGGGTAGAGTGGGAGGGAGGTGAGGAGGCAGGAGAAGGGGAGGGAGGGGGAACTGGGTTTGACATGTAAAATGAAAAAATTTTTAATAAATAAAAAAAAGAAAGTAGGCTGCTCATGAGAACCCAAGTTGGGGGATTAGTCTCCAACCTAGAACCACGAAGTGTTTTGCTCAAGGAGTGATTGCTGTTAGCAGTGCCGGCTGTGAGGCTCGTCTAGACACAGGTCAAGCCAGCGAGCGAAGTGGCCGGGACTCAGCCAGCATGATGGTTAAGGAGCAGAGAGGAGAAATAAGATGATGTTTTGGCAGCATGGACCTTGATCGTAGGGCAGTGGGATAGATGCTGGAGGGTTGAGAAGGAAGGGACTTTCAAGTTTGAGACTCAGGAATTTAGTGTGGGTGCTGGGACCCCATCGGATAGAGAGGAACCCAGTGAGGAAGCAGCAGCTGTTGGCAGACAGGTGTGAGTTTAGTGTGGAGATAAAGATTTGGGGGTAATCAGCACATACATTGTTGCCTCTCAATCACACCCACCTGTGGCACTCAGTGAAGAGGATGCCAGTTCGTAAGCATGCTATCTATGAAATGGGCATAGAGAACAGAAGACTGAGCGTTCTTTGACAAAAGTGATGGGGATTGAAGGTTTCTGGTGAGAAACATGTAGGCAATGCTGGAGAAATGGGAGAGGCATCTTGCCTTTTCTCTTGTTTTGTTTCTCAGGTTATGGATCCACACTCATTTTGCCCCCAGCATGTGCCAATTTTGTTTGTATTGGTTTTCTTGGGGTTGGGGGCACAGTACAAATAAGGCCCAGCCCACTCTTTCTCTTTTCTTTTTCTTTTTCTTTTCTTTGCTCTAATTCAAGAGGAGGGAGAAGCTTTCATCTAAAGACCAGATGTCTTCTGCTATGGTCTTTTGTGGTCCTTTCATTTTATTTCATTAAAAAAAAAGTTCTCTTGCACACGAAGCTCATTTAAACATAATGGCAAAACCACAAAAGACTACACAGAGGAGCTTTTGGCTAGGCTGGGCTCAGCCAAGGAAACCAAACAAGGAGATGTCCTGTCTCTTGGGCTCCCCCTTTTCAGGGGCCAGAGCAGCTGCATTTCAGATGCAGATGGAAGATGGGGAGGGGGCACTGGAAGTGCTCAGGAAGCTGGCGTGCAGGTGTTGAGGATTTCAGACATCACTCCAACAACAGGCTCGGGGAACACAGAGCCCAAGACAGGCTTGAGCGTGCCCACTTGGAGGGCTCAAGTGGGGCCGCAGCTGCACTGGGCATTCCTTTTTGTGGTCATCAATGGGCCCTGTATTGAAAATATGAGAGGGAGCAACTGGTGCGGTCAGAGAAAGGCAAGTCTTTGGAAATGGAGTGAACACCAGTCTGCAGGGGCTTCCCCTTGGCTATGCTCATTATTCCAACTCACACCCGTGCATAGAATAGATATTTGATACATGATAGTATGGCATCTGAAGTCTGGAAGGAATCCAGGGGCTCATTGGGTCCACCTGTTCCTAGAG
This sequence comes from Onychomys torridus, assembly GCF_903995425.1. Lineage (NCBI taxonomy): Eukaryota > Metazoa > Chordata > Mammalia > Rodentia > Cricetidae > Onychomys > Onychomys torridus. The sequence continues at coordinate 5,070,776 of NC_050454.1, read as the reverse complement.
ATGAGCATGGGGGTCAGTGACTCACCCCAAGCCATACTGTGTGTTGGTGAGATAGAGGACACAGGAAGGGATCATGACATGGATTGGGCCCTCTCTGTCCTAGATATCATATTTTTGTATAATTTACACAGGAAATCTATGAGACTGGCTTCATAATTTCTTTCTTCTTAATATGGGGAAATTGGGACTAGTTAACTTAAAAATTATTCCAAATCAAAAAGCGAATGAACAAGTCAGGAGTAGAATCTATGTATATGTTTGGGTGTATGGATGTTTTTACTCCAAAATTCATTCCTTTCATTATACTTTATTCCTGAATCCTAGGCAAGGCAAGTGTTGTTTTCTCTCAGAAACAACACACATATCAGTGCATATGCAAATATTGTTTCTTTTCCCATATGTGTAAAATGTACGAACCTATATTTAAACCTCAAATGTAGAGCATTTGTCTTCAAACATATACATTCAAGTACTGCGCTATCAAATGCAGTATAAAGTCATTGTGGCAATGGCTGGTGGTGATCTCCTTCACATGATATGTGTCTAGTAACCATCTGGATTTTAGTTGATCATTTTTTCTATTTGAAAGTCTCCTCTTTCTTGGAGACAGAACCTGGTGTCCACTAGCTGTATTATTTCTATGACTCGTATATGTTCGCACTGTACCTGTGTGATGCTAGAAAGGAGGTGGGAAGCCAAGCCCTCAGTGCTAGCCTATAAAGAAGAAAACAGAGGGTCAGAGAAGATAATAATTTTCCCAGAGAGATCTAAGCTTTCTCTTCTCACTGGCAGAAGCTGTTCAGTGAGGGGCAGACTGTTGCTAGAGCCTGGAAGGTTCTAACCTTTAACTGCTAAATTACACTTTTTTTCCCTTTGAAAGATGATGTGGTCTGATGTGTAGAACTACGTGTCTGGGTCTGCAGGCACACAAGCGCTCTCTCTCTCTCTCTCTCTCTCTCTCTCTCTCTCTCTCTGTGTGTGTGTGTGTGTGTGTGTGTGTGTGTGTGTGTGTGTATGCACGTGTGTACTTGTGGGTGGCACCTCAAAGTGTGGGTGGTACTGGAAGGGGAAGAGATGGTGGAACGGTGACCTAGAAGAGGTGAGACTCCGTGGGTGGATTTCTTTGCACAGAGGTATCACCCTCTGCCTGCCTGAATGCTGTGGCAATCCTTGGGTGAGTGCAGTCGAAAAAGCACCCAGTGGGTAGGGGACAGCTCTGATTATGCTGGTTCTGGGCGCTGGTGTTGAGCAGTTTTGTGACTTCAACCTGAGTTTCTGGGAGCAGCTCTTTTGCTGTGTAGGTGGACCCACAACCCTTCCTTGGGAAAATTAACTCAGCAATATCCCTTGCTGACTGATGAGCCAGAAGCGTGGCCTGCCTGTCTGAAGAACAATGCAGCATGAGATCCGAGACTACAATGGTTGTATGCTGCCTAGATCACACACCTATGTTTTGGATGGAACACTGGGGGCCAGAGGCTAAAACAGGCTTCATGACTTAATGCCTGCCTTTGATAGTTCACATACTCAACAAACAACATGTGTTGAGTGGAGGTTGTAGAGCGCTGCTTTCAAAGGTCTCTCTGTCCAAGGGAAAGAAAGGCGTAATGAAACAGGTGTAAAAAAGGCTCCACGGGAGAGAAAATCCAAGTCAAATGTAGAAGACAGGGAGTAGTCTGGCTGAGGAACGCATACCTTGAGAAGGAGTGGCAGGATCACAGATTGAGAAGTGGGAAGAGTGCAGTGTGATGCAGGCCTCCAAGGGCTGGCTGCAATCTAGGGTGTGTCGCTACACGCATGAGTTTGGGGGTTGGGATCAGCAGGCCAAACCAGCAGGTAGAGAGGTCCTGAATGATGAAAGGCCCTCCTCTGAGAACTGGAGGAGGCTTGGAAGATGGCAAACCAAAGCATAACAAAGTTATAAATGAAATGTGAAAGTATCATTCCACATGCAGTCTGAAAAATAGGATGGGGAGCAGCTAGGAGGCAGCGAGACAAGTCAGAAAAGGTGAGAAGCAGCCAGTGGATGGTGGTGGCGAGCTGTCCACATCCGCTGTGAAGGGGAAGGAAAGAGAAAAGATACAAGAAATTCTGGATCCGGTGTTGATCTGGCCATAGGCGTAGACAGACACAGGAGGAAGATGAACTTGAATGTCCTGGGGTCTAGCTTGGGGAACTAGGTAGATGGTGGCGTAGTTAACTAGCAGAGGAAACGAATGTGGTCAGGCGAGCTGGTGCTCAGGGATGTCACTGTGTAACTGTCGGGGATAGTCTGGGGCCAAGAAGCCTGTCAGGACTAGAACTAACACGCACTGACTGAGGTGATAAAGAGCATGTTTAAAAACCCAGCCCATCCCCTGTGATATTCAAGTGTCCTATGCCCAGCCAACAGTCTCTAGAGGACAGAGGATGCTCAGCGTTGGTACTGAAGGGTGTGCAGGAAGCACACTGTGAGGTGAAGAAGAAGACACAAGGAAGTCCTCAGGCCCCAGTCTGTCTGCGTGGTCAGAGCCAGGCCGGGGACCAGATCAGATCTCTTGATGTTGGAACCACCCTCCATCAGACACAGTGTTCATTCTTTTCCTCTTCGCCCCCACCTGCTTCCCACTGCCAGTGCCTCCTCGCCTTAGTCACCAAACTGAGTCATTTTTGAGGCTGTTCCTGTCACCTTTCCCTCCATCGGGGTGCACAGAGTTTGAGAAGCAGCTGCAGGGCAGAGGCATTATGGGAACACAAGGAAGGGGCTCTTGCTCTGGGTTCTAATCCATGTATCGCTCTTGGGTTCCCAGAAGTAGGTGTCCATGATTCTTGGTGGAAAGGGAAGGAAATGTGTGATGGAGGTAGAGTTTGTCTTGAGTGCTCAGCAAAGGTTGAACTTGTCAACATCCACTCCCTTTCACACTGGTCATAGGCAGTGGCATTCTCCTCAGTGAGGGTAAGCCTTCTCCTATGGCTATACTGTATGTTCAGCTATAATATTCCTCTGCCTCCTTATATCACCTCCAGGGGACAATGATTTTCAAGCCAATTCATGATGAGTACCTACTATGTACACTAACCTACTACTGCTCTAGAGGGGTCTCTATAGGGATCATGCTCTTGAGAAGTTCAGTGTCCCTTAAGAGAGCCCTCTGTCCTTTGATTTACCCAGTGATATTCTCTGAGCCCCACCTATAAATAGAGTCTTCGTAAAAGGTGTTTAGGTAGGTGACCAGAGAGCTTCTGCTTTGCCACCTTTTAGTACCATCGACAAGATGCTACAGAAAGAAAGAGTGGGCATCGATACTCAGGGAACAGTTCAAGGAAGATAGCTCAGTTCTTTTAGATATATCTTGTAGTATGAAGCTTTCTCTAAACAGGAATCTGGGGCCGGAAACCAGGATCGTGACAATTAAGTGCATTGACGTGGAGGACTATGGAAATGTTAGGTACTGGGTTAGGAGTGAAGGGGCAGCAGGATGGTAGTTGTCAGGTGATTGAAACAGGCCTTTAAAGCAGTAGCAACAAGAAATGAGTTGCTGAAGTTTTGAACAGCTGTCAGTCTGTTGAACAGTCAGTCAGTTAGCTGTTGTGTGTACCCTCGGCTGTACATGCTAGGCAATTGATGAGGTTATGGAAATGACTAAAAAGCAAGACATTCTTGACATCAAGAAGCTCGAAGACACAGAAACGGCCACATTTCAATGATTTCTTTGAAAACTTGTATAATGTCAACAGTGGTGAGCGAGTCCACAGAGTCTGGGGAGCTGGTGTTTTGGGGGAGACAGGGGTGGTAAGACAAGGCCCTTTGAAGAAATAGCATCAAAGTGTCAAAGGTGAATCTGAAAAACAAACAGGAGGGTTTTTCTGAGGGGTGTGTGTGTGTGTGTGTGTGTGTGTGTGTGTGTGTGTGTGTGTGTTTGAGAGGGTAGTGGACACAGGAAACAGCAGCCGGGAATGATGCTCCAGAAAGATGACCTTAACAAAAGGAATCAGGTAACAGGACAAGAAAGCCAGTAAAAGAACAGAATGGTCTGGAAGCCAGCCACACCGTGCTGACTTCCTTGAACTCGGTTGTCTGGGTCATGCCCTTGAGTTCGTCCTGAGAAGCAGCAGCTGAGCCCTGGCCTTTGGTTTCAGTCTTGGTTTTTCTCAGTCACCAGGACCTTCACGCATCAGCGTCTTCTCCTGGAGTGCAACAGGACACGTGCACTGGTACAAATAAGAGCGATGACACAGAATTGGTCTATGGAGTCAAGAAACCAACCATGTGGCTTTAATTGACATGTCTAGTCACACATAGGACCTAGGCGTCGAAACTGTCTGTTTTCAGTGGACAGGAGCGGCATTTAGTTTCCATGTCCACATACAGCTCAACAAAGAGGTGGGCTTTGAACAGACACAGGGCACCAGTGTCCACTTGTGCTCCTTGGAATGCTCTTGGGAAGAGAAAATTACCTCCATCTGTCCTAATTTCTAGGGACTCTCTTCCAAGGGCTTCAAAAAGACTTCAGTGTGGAGCCAAAGTACATCGTATACAAGGATCAGTGTCCAAGATGGGATGAGAGTCTAGAATTCCACACTCTTTAATGCCAGGCCAGGCTTTCCCCCTTTGTAATATAAGAGCCTATGGATGTTTAGGTTCTGAGGCTTTCAGAGACAAATGCTGGAAGAGTTCCATGGTACTCAGTAGGTCCTCATCCCGGGAACTTTATGGACCGTGACACTTCTCAGAGTGTTGATGGGCTGTATGGACAGCAGCTCTCAAGTCACGGCATGGCATTTTGTCTCGGCTTCACTATGTATTGGCTTCACCTTCCCCAATGTAGCCCCCTTTTCTGAGCCCTAAAACAAAGCAGTTGGTGTGCAGCCATTGAAAGCCTTGTAGTCCTTGCAGAGGACCTTGGGCAGCATTTAAGAAGGATTTGGCTCACCTGATGGGCAGACTGGGTTGTTGGATGGTGACTGGATTGTCTACTCTGGGGACTGGAAGGGTCCAGTCTTCTACTTGCTGATACTCTGCCATCTGAGACCAAACTGAAAAAGATTTTCTTCATTCACTCAGCACTAGCGTTTTATGGATGCCTTCTATACACTTTGAACATTTTTTTTATTTAGAATTTCAGCAGCACAGTGTTCAGCTGTTGCAATCCTGGGGAAAATGGTGGAGATCAGGATGTGGCACTACCAGGGTGTAGATGGGCACACTGACTTGTTCCAAACCAACAGCTGTTAAAACTGTCCCTTTCACCTCAACTGCCCAGTGATTTCCCTCACCCAGGACCCTAAGGATTAATTCTCCTGCCAGTTAAGAGTTTGCTTGTGAAATTTAGTCCTTTGCCTATTTTTACATATTCACAATGATGCATGTACATGTATAGTATATTTGTGATTTGATATCTGCATATTCCTTGATTGCAACATCTCTATTTAATCTAGCTAATCTCTCATGTATCTATGATTGATTCATTTGGTTGGTTCAAAGCGGATATAAAAAGTGACAAGAACTTCAGTGCTATAAGATAGCCAGTGAAAATCTAGCTGATTTGCCCTGGGCTAAGGTAATTTTAAAAAAGCGGATTCATCCTCCCAATCTTGAAGCTTGAATTAGGGTAACTCTCTTATAGAATTTCCTTAGCTATTTGTAAGAACCAAGTGATCTGGGGATGGTGGCACAGGCCTTTAGTCTTAGCACTTGGGAGGTTAAAGGCAGGCATATCTCCATGACTTCAAGACCAGTCTGGTCTGTATAGCGAGTTTTAGTTTTACCTAAAGAAAGCCTGTTAAAAAAGAAAGAAAGAAAAGAACAGAAAAGGAAGAACCCAGTGCAGTGCAGTGGGTAGGACTGGATGAGGGAACAGGCTCAGAAAGTCACTCAGGTAGCAAGTTCCAGCACTGAAGATGACACCTGAGCAGAGCTGTCTGCTGCGATTTTGTCTTGTCATTCACAGTAGTGACACCAGGAACCAGGCCCTCTGGAGCTGACTCCCTGTGCTTGCAATTTAGTCTGGTTCTGTGAGTGACTTGGACAGATGCCAAATCACATGGTGGGCTTCCTTTTCCTTCATCATGAATGTGCCCACTCTAGAGAGACAATTTTTCTCATGGTTCACACGTCTGTTGTTCTCTGCCCCTTTGAAGGCCTATTTCATGGCTCAGTAGAGCAGACTTTCATCCAATAGCACTATGACTTGGTGACTTCCATACGTGGCCCCCAACCCACCCCAGCTCCAGCTGGGTTTCAGGCAGTAATACTTAACAGTCTGATGATTAAGTGAGAAGCAATAAAAACACAACAGTCAGATTTGGTTCTAATACCTCAATGACCCCCAAGCCTCAAGCTATAATAGAATGAGCAGAAAAGGATACATTTGCAATTCTGAAGAATTCCTGCTTTCTTCTATAGCTAGATAGAACGTGGAACCAATTTCATTATGGACCAGGATGCTACTGACTTGAGTTCTGTAGACCATCTCCTAGATTCCATAAACCAGACTGAAGGTAAGCTAGAATAACGAATTCTAAAATTACCCCAGACAGCCTTCCTTCTACATGTCTGGACTAGGCTAATATCTAAAGTGTATGACATTTCAGTTTTTCTTCTAAGTATTAATTAAAATCCCCATCTAGCTCTGCTGCCTTGGGCTCTAAGGTCCCAAGAAACGGAGTGTCCTAACTTGTTTCTGTCCCATTTCTAGGCCAGCCCTGGCATGAGGCCCCTGATGTGATGAGGCAGTAGAGTTACAGAGTTCAGTACTCTCAGATGCTCCAGGAGGGGAGGCTTCCTTCGTGGTTCACGTCAGGACAATGCAAACTGAGCTATGCATTTACTGTAATTCCAATCAGATGATTCTATAATTGGAAGGACACCAGTGGCATTCTGTCTTCAGAGTCTTCTCCATTAAGCGACTGAACAAGGGCCAGGGGACCTTTGCTTGTCCCAAATGCAGATCCTGATACAGACTCGGGGATGTGTGTGTCATTATGTTCTGTTCTATTATAGGATCACGTTCCTTCATCTCTCTGGGTAAGATTATGAAATGTGAGCAGGAGTCATTTCCCACATATTTTCAACAAATTCTTACTGTGATCCCAGCTATGGAAAACAAAGGAATAATCTCTCTCTCTCTCTCTCTCTCTCTCTCTCTCTCTCTCTCTCTCTCTCTCTCTCTCTCGTGTGCGTGTGTGTGTGTGTGTGTGTGTGTGTGTGTGTGTGTGTGTATGTGTATGTACGCGTGCGCACACGTTTGGAGCAGGGCATGTCTTCAGGTATGGGGATAAATATTTTAGGTAAGTCTTTCTGAGTCTAGATCATAATCATATATGGCAATAATTATCAGAAAATAACAAACATAAAGCAGATGTAGACTGGAGCTTGAAATGCTGAATCATTGAGAAAGAGAGATAAACTCTGATCATAAAAACCCATAATCTGAGGCAGAAAGTTCAAGGCCATGGCATCTGGACTTAGAAGGTAAGAGACCTCTAACTGGCAAGAGCTGGTTGGATTCTTGCTAGAGGTGAGATTTTAAAGGCAGACTTTACTGGATGGAAAAGATTTAGGCAAGGGGCAAAAAGGCAGAGAAGAAATTGCAGGATCCCAGGCTGGTACAGAAACAGGAGGACATGGAGCTGGTGAAGGTTGACTGTAGGCATAAGCCAATATTACAGCAGATGCCTGCAGTCTCATTAAAATACAGTTCTGATCTTGGGCAGTCTGGGCAGACCTGACATTCTGCACTCCTAATAAACTCCCAGGTGACGCTTCTGCGGCTGTTCTGAGGACCCCTCTATGTGGCAGGAAACCTTTGAAGCGTCTCCATAGTAGAAGAATATTTCTATTCTTACCTCCAGCCTTAAAATGTCTCTTCATGGCACTGGTTCTCAATCTTCTTAACACTGGAACCCTTTAATACAGTTCCTCATGTTGTGGTGACCACCCACCCCTACCCCAAGCATAAAATTATTTTTGTTGCTACTTTATAACTGTAATTTTGTTACCGTTATGAATTGTGATATAAATATGCGATATTCAGGATGTCTGATGCATGATCCCTGTGAAAGGCTCGTTCGATCCCCAGAGGGGTCGTGACCCACAGGTTGATAACTGCTTTAAGAAGATATTCTGGTGTTGGACACTCATGGAAGCAGGAACAGCGATGTGTGTGTGTGTGTGGTGGGGGGTGTTCCTCTGAGCATTTACTTTGTCCCATCTTCCTCTTCTAAAGAACTGAAGAACCCACACGGCAAGAGTACAGTGAAGGTTGGAGACAGGGCACACACCAAAGACCTGGATTCTAGAAACCAGATTAGTGAGGGTTGGGGATGGGGCACACACTAAAGACCTGCATTCTAGAAACCAGACAGTGAACTGCAAAGTCAATGCAGCTTTGGCTTCACAAATGGTTCCTTCCTCTAAATTGTTTACTGAAGGGCAGGGGTGAGCTGACTAGATCCTGTATATTTGGCAATGACTTAAAATACCGACCCTTGTGCTTGCTCACTAATAAAATGTTTTCCTAAGCCGATGACATGTTAGTTGTGATTGAGGAAGGAACTGGAATTAAAATCAGAAGATCTGACCTAAGTTCTTCAACCTTCTTACTTGCAGAAGTCTGTCTTCATCTACAACGTGAGAGGTGACTCCTTTTTCCAGCCACCCCTCCGGTTCTGCATAAAAATCTAAGCTAGCGTGCATGAGGTTGCTCTGTAGGTTATGAGTCTTACAGACGTCGTTGGCCACCTCTCTTTATGCATGGCAATGTTAGTCTTCTCTCAGATCCTAGGGTTTGCTAGTGGAACAAGTCAGTAACCACGGGGGAAGAATGCGGCAGTCTTGGGGTCCAGCTCTTAGGTAGCCTGACAAGAGTTTGGTCCCCCATTGCCTTCAAACCAGGATGCCGCTGTGGCTGCCTGTCAGACTTACCCTGTGTCTGACTGTGTAGGTTCCTGCAGTCTCTGGGGAAATGTTAGCTACAGCAATATTGCCACTCACACCATCCCCTGGGAGTACCTTAGGGGCTATATTCAAATGCCACATCTGTTTTCTGAGTTGTGACCTTTTTGCTTTGCTGCCTCTAGAAGGTCTTTTTGGCCATGATCCAGAGCAGGTATGAAGGTGGGCAGGAGTGTTCAGTAGCTCAAAGCAGAGGCAGGGACTAGCCGGGAGACACCAGTAACCATCTTTTCGGGGCAGACGTGTCATCCAAGAGGATTCGAGGAGGCAGGTCCAAGGAGGCCCACCCGCAAACCCAACACCTGGATCAGAAAGATCAATTATGAACAATTCTATTGCATTTCACAGTTAATAGAACTGAGTGCTCTCCAGATAACAGTGATTAGAACTCCGGAGGTTGGGTTTAATCCTAGAAACCTTTGCATATATAGAAACCAAAGCACTTAGCGGAAAGGTCTTGCCCTGGTTACCCTGAATTAAGAAGACTCCCGGATAACCCCCCATTTCTTGCTGTTTAAGGAGGGTCAGCAGCTTTGCTCCTCCTGCTTCAGCTCTGTGGTCTGCAAAGCCAAGAAAGCGTCCTTCTGCTGACAATATTCTCCTCTATCCTGCAGTGGGCGGGTGTAGATTCCAGGCCTAGAGAATCTTCTCACCTGAGCCGCACACACAAGAATCAGACCTGCTCCAACAACTTTGTTGGGGTGGGGGGCGGGGGGGGGGGGGGATATGCAATCGTGCTCAATCCCTGCTCTCAGACTCACCTGCCCAAAGAAGAATCAGTGAACTCTTCAAGCAGTTAACCGCAGGATGATGCCTAGGCCTGTTTTCTCAACCAGGTGCTCTAGGAGGGAAGTTGGATGAGTCACTGTCGGCCAGAAATGTAAATGGGGCCCAAGGTTTCCTTTGCAGTAAAATCCAGGTCATTAATAGTAGTGACCATCTGCATAGCACGTTACACTCACAAAGCATTTTACATATTCATTTGCTTATCACAACTGTTCAGAGATGTGTTATTGTTGTGTACCCGTTTTTTACAGATGAGGTAAGTAGCCCCCCCACCCCCAGGTATCACATTATGCCCAAGGCGAGAGGAAATTTGAGTGACAGGCCATGGACTTGGTTAAGCCTTTGGATGTGATAGCTCATGGTGTTTGCACTACAACTCCTATATCAATCTTTCCCTTTGTCTACTCAACTTCCAGAGCTGTAAACAAAACCAGGAAGGTCAGGCAGCCTGGGGCCATTTACTCCAACTCCCTGTTTGAAGAAGGGGCAGTCACAGTCTTGATGTGGTGGGACAGTCATGGTGTGGTTCCCACACAGGCAGGAAAGGAAGCTTGCCCTGACTCCTCTATTCCCGCCATCTGGACTTTCTTCCTAGCCCTTTCAGCTTTTTAAGGAAACTAACAAACAAGCAAATGAATAAAAAGTAGCCTAGTCCGTTGTAGCTCACCTCTTCCTAGCTTTCTCCCTCTCGTAAATGTAACTACCTTCCCAAAGATGATGTGTTCATGTCCTGCCCGTGCTTGGCTCCTTCACTTCAGAAGTGACCAGGACAATGGAGAGTATTGTTTTATTCTTCAGAAATTTCAGAAACGATATAATACTGACTTATTCTGAAAACTGCTCTTTTTCTTTGAACATCGTTGCTTTAGGCACCCCAGTATTGGTGCCTTAGCCTGGGTTCATTCGCTTTAGCTTCTACATCCATAACATCTCTTTATATGTATATAGCACAATGTCTTAAACGATTCTGTACTGGTGAGCTTTTCAATGACATTTCCCTCTTAGAAGCAACGAAGCAGAAAATGTCCTTATCAAGGCCCTTTGTGTACTTATGCAAGGATTTCCTTGGTTGTACGTGTGTGAGTAGAGCTTCTAAACTATAGGGTGTGTCTAGCTTCACCTTTGGGGGGGGGGGTTGCAGATTTCTCCTCACAATGGTTATATCAATGTATGGTTGCATCAGCTTTTAGTTCATTGTTTTATCGTTGCTGAACATCACCAGGTCCTCCTGTTGTCAGATGTGAAACATTTTGGCCAAAGTGTCTGCTGTAAAATGGGGGCTCTTGCTTTTCACAGTAGTGTTCCTTTGGCTGGCAGGGACAGTAACTGTATGTGCTTAGGCATCACTTACTGTGCCAGTTTTGTGCGTTGATACATAGGCAGATAGCTTATTTCTCTTTTCCATGCCTACGGCTGGGTAGCTGTTTTTCTTCCTGTATCCCGGGTACTGGTCCTCCGTCAGTCACATCAGCTATTAATTCACTCTCTGTATCTGCCTTGTCCTTAGCTTGGTTCATTGCCCAGTCACATTCGCTTGCAGCCTGTCAGCTGTCTCCTGCCTTCACCAACTCTGTGATGAGAGTTGCTTGGAGCTGTGCTTTGGAAAGCCTAGGTGAATAGATGTTCCCTGACTCTAGAGATCCGAGTGAGCCGAGGACCGGGTTCTCTCTTGCAGGGGAATCAGGGAAGGACCTGCTTTGCTTGCTCAGGACTCTCAGTTTGCTAATACAACTGTGTAGTGAAAGCAAAAGAACCAAGTGTAAGTGGAAACACACCTTAGTCATTGAGGGTTGTTTGGGCCGCTTAATGGCTACTGTGGTATGTGGATGGTTTCCCTCATCACAGTGCATCCTGGCACAGTTTGCCTGGGTGGTTTTATAGCTTGAGGGCCTGCTATATGTGTGACAGCACCTGAAAGAGTTGCCAGATTCAGGGTTCTTCCTTGTCCCCACCCAAATCTTGAAGCGTCTTCACCAGGGGCCATGATGCCTGCAAATAGCCACCAGAAGGTGGGAATATGCAGAGCCTTGGAAACACTTTTACCTTTGCAGTGAGAGTCACTTAAAGGCTTTGTTTTTTATCTCTGGGTGTCTCGGCTGTCCCCAAAGGAAAAGCAGAGCTCATGACAGGAAACACAGAGCACCCAGAAGGACTTCAAAGTGTAGTGCTATTTATGCCTCCTGTTGCATGTCCTCCATACTGTCCCACGGGGGGACTGTGATGTGCAGGTGCTCCGAGTAGGGAGGGCACATGTGTGCCACCACTCCCTAGGAAGCCAATGGGTATGCAGGAGCAGAGCTCTGGGATCAATTATGCTGGTAAAACTCCAGAGGCCAGGAGTGAATCAGAAGCTTTATGGCTTAGGAAGACTTGCTGAAAAAAAAGACCTGATGTTCCCCAGTGGAACCCTGTGGCCCCAGGGGAGGTGACCCCAGCTGTCTGGTTGGGCAGCCAGAGCACCAGGCCTCGGGAGCCAGGACACACCTTCCTCCGTTCCAGCTGACTCGCTCGAGTGGCAAATTCTTTTCTCCCTCACCGGCCTCTCATCTTCAAAGGGAATTCATTAAGTCCTACCATGCCATCAGCACTTGGCCAGGTGTTGGATTGGCCCATTAGGTGGACATGGGCCATAGCCCCAGGGAGTGTGCCAAATGAGCTGGAGAAGGGCAGCTGAGACCTATTGACATCCTGAGGTCGCTCTGTGGCACTTTCTATAAACCCCCAGCTGTCTCAAACTATTTGTATGGAGCTTTCCGTACACACTATGTTCTCCATCCCCCTGGCTACAGCTCACCCTGCCCCCTTTGCCTGGAATGCTCCTCCATTGTCTGCCTTATATACTTAGGAGCTCACTCCTGGGTGGAGCCTTCCCTGGTAACCCCAGGCAGAACTACCACTCTAAATTCTCCATATTCCACAGTGCTCTGTCTATCTAATATAGCATGTACCCTCTGTGCTGGGGTTAGGATTGTGCTACTGTCTGCCCTGAATGTCGATTCTACTTATTATTCTGTTTGCCCAGCCAGAATTTGGTAGACACTCAGCAAATATGAGTCGATTGAAGAGAAACAGCTCACGGTTTGATTTGACTCTACCTTGAGGTGTAACTAGAAGCAGGCCCTATCTTTTTGAGTCTGAGTTTCCTTTTCTACAGAATGAGTGGGGTGGGGCCAAATGAGAAAAAAAGGTCTTTGGATGGTTTTCTGGCCGCACTGCCTATGACTCTTGTCCTCTCTTGGAGAACAGAGTTCATCAATCTTTAGATACCAAGATGATCTTTGACTGAAACCCAATGTTTCCCTCCCACCTGTCTGTCACCTTTCAAAAATGTGTGTATTAGCAGCTTTCAAATGTCTGCCTAAATTTGAAGGAGGCTTGTAGAACTGATTGATTACAGAAAGCATGGACATCTTCTCTTCCCTGAGAAATAAAATTGGGGAACCAATTGATTGCTTGGAAGGAGTTTCTAACAGTGAAAATACTGATGAATTTGTCAACCTGCATGTTTGTGGGAAGGAACCATCCTAGAGCTATGTTGTCACCGGGAGTGTCTCTCTTCTTGTCCCTGTGCAGGGCATGATGCACAGACCTCTCAGTGTGCCTGACCCATGGGACTTGTGTGTTTTCTCTGATACCGCTTTGCCCTTGAGTGACAGGTATACGAAGGTGCTAAAGACACCTGACTGTGATCTTAGACCTGCGTGTTTGTCTACAAAGTGAGACTGGATAGGGCCATTACCGACCCTGTGAAGTCTCAGAGAACTCCAGCAGTTCACGTATGGCCCCTTGACTTAGAAGAGTCTAACTTTGGGGATCTTCATTGACTGACTCTACAAACTCATTTATAGATGGCTGTTCTTTTTGTGTGTTTGTTTGTTTTGTGTTTTTCAAGACAGGGCTTCTCTGTGTATCACTGGCTGTCCTGGAATTCATTTTTGTAGACCAAGCTGGCCTCAAACTCATAGAGATCCGCCTGCCTCTTCCTCCAGAGTACTGGGATTAAAGGCCACCGCCACTGCCGCCACCCAGTTTATAGATGGCTGTTTCATGGACTGGTTGCTTTCAGGCTTCTTGTCTGGTTCAACCCAAAGCAGATGGATTTTATTAGAAGGAGGAATTCAGCTTAGTTAAACCCGGTCTTTGGTGACTGCTGTTCTTAGCACCTCACGGTGCCAGTAAGCGAATTGTTGAAGCCTGAAGAAGAGCTTCCTTCTGAGAGCCCGCCAAGACTCTGAATGCTGGGCACTGTTGGGGAACATCACAGCAAGCCCCCTTTAACTCTGCACAGACAGCAAGAGGAAGCACAGATATTTTAGCAGCCCTCCCTGGGATTCATTTCCAGCTCTGTGAAATGGGGTAGTAAAACTTCCTTCCCCCAGGTTGCCTCTGAAGACACTTGTGAGGGTCAGGTGTTATGAAGGTGATGGCGGTGCGCTCTGGAGTCAGAGAGGGCTAGGTCATTTCACTCTTGCTTCCTTCCCTACTTTGGATCTCGGGGAAGGCTCTGAACCTCCTAAATGTGGCCCGAGAAATACCTTAAGAGACCATGTAAAGGGAGAACAAGGTCTGTGTCCTGTCCTGTGAAAATGATAAAGACTGGACACTATTTCTCAATGATGGAAGTCTCCATTGTGATTTGTTAGCACCCTCCTCTCCCCTGCCGCCCCACCAGCCTAAGGGTATCCCTGAGTAACCTCAGAAGACTTTACCCAAGCCTTCTGCAGGCTGCTCTCGTCACAGCACTGCCTCATCTTAAGAACGATGTGCTTGCTCCTGGGGTTGAAAGTGGAAGGCAGGCTGGGCTGGTGTTTTCTGGGAAGACAGGTAAACTTCAGACCTAATTTCCCAAGTCATCTCAAACTGAACATATTCCAAAGTACACTTGTTGACTTGGTGTCCTTGGTACCACCTCCTGCCCATTCCCAGTCTGTCCCAGAGGACTTGGCTTCTTCATTGACAGCCTTCCTCTGCTTTCTGCCCATTACCACTGCTGTAGGTCAAAGCCCTGTCATCACAATGCCTTCACAGCTTGCCTTCTTATTTCAACCTGGCTCCACACTGCCTCCCTAGAAACTCTGGTCTTAAAAAAAAAAAAAAAAAAGCAAACCTCATCTTTCTGAGACTCTTCCAAAGGCTTTCAAAGAGAAATCTACACTCAGGGCTGGGAATGGGAGCTTGACCACCTGCTTAATTCCAGCCTCATCTGCTGCCACATGCCTTACAAATTCTCTGTTCCAGTAACACAGGCCACCAGGCCCTCAGTGCACGGGACTGCTCCTCCTTCCCTGTTGGGCATGTGGAGCATGCCTTGCACAGACTATTCCTTTTGCTTGGAAGTTGTTCTTCTCTTGAAAACATGAGTTCTTCTATTCTAGGGGACTTGCTGTGTCTCTTTGCAGTGACCCCCTATTAAGCTCTTCCTCAGAGTGCCTCAGAGCCTGTGTACATGTATCTCAGGCTCATCACAGGCTGCTGTGACTGTTTGCTTAGTTTCAATCTCCAAGACCATGAAATCCTTAAAAATGAAATCACACATCTGACATCTCCAGCTCTATCTACATCTGTCTAATGTTGCTGGTGTGTGTTAAGTACATACTGACAATGCAAGTGGATACAGAGGCTGAACAGTTTTTGTTTGTTTTTGACAGGGTCTGTCTGTATAGCTCTGGCTGCCCTAGAACATGTTATGTTGACCAGGCTAGCCTCGAACTCACGGAGATTCCCCCTACTTTTGCTTCCAGAGTGCTGGGATTAAAGGCATGTGCCACCATACCAGGCTGATGTCGAAGAGTTTTTGATGTGATGCTTGGTGGGATAGGTATAAGATACACTGCATTGATCGACAGAACTTTCCTCTAAGGTGCCTGGAAGAATGAGTGGATGAGCATTGTGTTTCAGGCAAACATGTCTAAAACCCTCTCTCTTGACCTTTGGTCAAAGCTAGGCAAAGCAGGGAGTAGTTTGGCTCTTTACTGAGGTCAAGTATGCCTCCCTGGGGCGTGGCTGTGCATCTTGACCATCCTTTGAGTGTGGCTGGGTGGACAGAGGTATCGATTGCTAGTAATGAAGAAGCCTTGCCTGGCAGTGTGTTATGAGGGTTCCCACTGCACAGGCAGGGTTTCCCCAGAAGCATTGTATTCTATTGAGTGCTTGAGCCAATCAATAGAGACTCCTTCCTTTATTCCGCTCCATCAGGTTTCATATCGTGCAGATTTCTTTTTTCTTTTTTTTTGGTTCAGTACTGCTTGTAAGTGAATTAATGCGGCCACTTATTTAAAATGCAGATTCCCAGGTTCCTATTATGCATTGAGGCTTCAAAGCTGGCTGGGGCCATGCCCTGCTCTTGGTGGTTATGATAAAGTTGTATCTGTCAGAGCTTGGGCTGAATATTGCTTTTAACCTCCACGGATCACTGGTGGTGTGAAGGCTTGTGGGCAAAGGCAGTTTCCAATGTCCCTTGGCCCTGGGCGATACCTCTCTCCTACTGCCCTCAGGGGCTGTTCTGCATTTCTCACAGCCCTGCTTGAGCACAACTATACTTAGCAGAGGACAATACTCCAGGGGCTCTCACTCTAGAAATAGGATTTGAATTGTTAGGCAGGGCCTGGGTGCCACGGCACAGATTCATACTTATTGTCAATAATAAAGTCAGGTCGTCCTACTCATCAATGTTCGAAGTAAATAAAAAGAAGACTTCAAAGCACATCCAGTCTTGCTGTTCTTAAAACTCCTGCCCTTGAGTTGGTGTCCTTGGTCTCTGGGTTGCAGCACCATGAGGGAGCCCATTTTACAGATCGAATCGAGGCATCAGAAAACAAGCAATCTGTACAGGGTCTCACAGAAAAGATGGTTGAGAATCGGTTCCAGGCTTTTCTGGCTCCTCTTTCCTGCATTGTTTCATTTTACCTTCTTTGTTCAACTCTTGAGTCATTAGATTTGAAAACCAAGGGTCATTCCCTGGCCCCCACCCCTGACGATGCCAGGTCTGTAGTTCAGGGATCAATAGTTTTAACAAAGATACAATTAAGATTCTCTATAACAATGGCCAGTACAAATTTAAATAAAAATAAAAATTCCCATCTGAAATATATATATATATATATATATATATATATATATATATATATATATATAAAATTTATTTTTATTTTATGTTCATTGGTGTTTTGCCTGCATGTATGTCTATATGAGGGTGTCATATCCCCTGGAATGTAAATTACACACAGGTGTGGGCCACCATCTGGGTGCTGGAACTTGAACCTGGGTCCTCCAGAAGAACAGCAAGCACTCTTAACCTGAGCCGTCTCTCCAGCCCCCACCCTCCATTTGAAGTCTTAGAAGAGAGATCTAGAAGCTGTCTGTAATTTGAATGCCATGAGTCTAACAGGCTTGCAAAGTACGTTGTATTAACCAGTCTTTCAGCAGTTTCCATGGGGAGCAGAGCTTGAACTGGCGTGAGCCTGCATGTGTGGGCCAGCTGTGGGCATTTTCTCCTCACCTCGTGTTATTGATGGCTTACTGATACCGTGAAGTCAATAGGCCATGGTGCAAGTACTTACTCAACAGAACTCAGCCAGTCTTCTATTTCAGGGTTTTGTTACCACCACAGAACCAGTTGTTAAACATTTACCAGCCACCCAAGCTTACAGCTAACTGTGACTGGCACCAAGTAGCCCTCACATGTTCTCTGTCATCTGCACAGGCTCATCTTCAGGGTTGGTTTTGACTCTAACCACACGCCATACCTGAGTGCCATTCCTTAAATGGGAGATTCTTTCCAGCTTGTAGAATCGCGCAGATGGGTTTCCACTAATAATAGTCCTCTGCATCTGTGTAGCTTGCAATGTGTTTTTACGTCCCTCATCACTTCTCAGCTTCCTATGATCTGTGGAGCAGGTGCCTTCTCTCCTTAGTAGAAAGGAAGGACTAGGGGTCTGACAGGGGACGTGACCACTCCCATAGTTAGAGGCCTTGCAAGTGGCACATGGGACTCGACTGATCTTCAGCTGCCTTGCTCTGGGCGCCCACCTCTCTTGCCAGTTGCTTTCTTCACCTTGGACACTTGACATGCCTGGAGGTCAGGCTACTACTGACGTGCCCAACAGCAATCTGGGGGCAACTCTGGTCTGAGACCTTGATGAGAAAGGATAGACCCGAGTTTGGGGGGGGTCTAAGCATATGTTGCCCATTTCACTGATCTGCTGCAAACAAAGGGGTCCACCTTTGTTCCTCCTTTGTGCTCGGTCCTTTCTGTGATCCCATCAGCCACTGCTATGGGGGCCCTGTGTTTCTGGGTCCTTGCTCTCAGCAGGAATTAGATGCCTCTCAAATGACCCAGCATAAATGCTCTGTTTCCCCTCTTGCACAACCCCCAGCCTTGCCGCTGCCCAGTAGTGTATTGATTGGAAAGCATTTCACAACACATTTTTCAAAACATGCCGAAGGTCGAGATTGAATGACTCACAGGCAGTCACATTTCTCCCTGCTTTAGTCCCACTGGATTTTACTGGTTAGGCTGGCTAATGGAAGCCCCTAAAGACACTGAGGCGAATGTGAACTCTGTCTAGTCCAGGTCAGCAGGATTATAGTAGGTGGCTTCACAAAATAATTCCCAATCGAGTCTGTGGCGATGGACCTGTGGCATCTCATTGGTTTGGGGTGCCGAGTCTCTACAGCAGTAAGAGAAGGTAGGGGAGGGTTCCTGAGCTCATTTGGCCAGATGCATCAGAGAACAGAGAAAGTCAGGTGAGCAAGTCAGCTAATATCTGAGGCCTTTCTGCCACTCTTGTGATCTATGATTCTACATTAGTCTGCAGGACTCAGGAGTATGACCCTCATTCAGGCCTGCAGAACTGGCTGCCAGAGGCCAAAGGAGGCTGGCCTGCAGAGTAAAGAATGCCTTGGAGCATAGTAGTAATGCATAGTTCCGGGTCAGCAGAGTCAGCAGTAAGGGATCCGGCTTGACACACAGCCTTGCCTCCAACACTTGAGTGTTGTGACAAGTGGCTGGGCCTGTCAGCATCTGGATTTTCTACCACCTGGTAAAGGAAGGTCTTGATGGTGCTTTATTTCACAGGGCTGCTTCGGAGAACAAGCAGTAGAATGCGTGCAAACATCCGGGATACTCGGAAGTGGCCTACACGGTGGTTCCTAGTGGACTAATGGAAAGCTTTACCTTTTCATTTTTTACAGGCGAGCTTTTCGGACGTTTATTTTTTCCTAAAAAGAGATTCGTCATAAAAATTAAAGCTCCCAAGTAAAGCTTCAGTTTATCTAGATCAGTCTTGGGGTTGAAAACGTTCTTAGTGACCCTCCTCCTCCAGGATTTTACACTCTAAGTATCTTAAAGGTCCTTTCACTCTAACCTAACATAATCACAGAAGCAGTACCTCAAAGCTAAGGAACACTGCTGTCTTCAGATGTTTCTCTCAGTCAACCTTCCCGGCAGGTGTCCTGCAGACTGGAGAATGACCAGCAGAAAAACAGCCAGTTCCATCATGTAGAGGGAATTCCCAGTGAGGAATGGCCACAAAGGCTTTCTGCCTCACTGGGATTGTCTCACATGCCACGCCAGCCTGTCCTTTTCTCAGGCAGTGTTAGCGCTCTTGGCAATGGTAGCTCTTCCCTCTTGATTTGCTCAGAGTAGTGAAGTGGCTTTCCCAGGCCTGTGCAGCCCACATACGGCAGAGACAGGATTCGAACCCCAGACTTTTCGTTGTCCCATTGCACCCAGACCCTAAGAGAATCCAGAGAGCCCAGAAGAAGAAAGAAAAAAATAGATCTTTGTGGCGTGTGTTGGACATCTGGTTTGAGAGGAGAGTTTAAATTAAGTAGCAATGAAGCCTCCAAAGCTATGGTGGCTAGCTTGAATGAACTTATGTAATCAACATTTATCAGGAACATGTGTCATCAAACACCTGCCAGATCTGAGTGTTGGCACCAAACCTGCTTTCATTGTCAAAGAAAAGAAGGGAGAAAGGAACTTGGCTGAACAAAGTTGGCAGACGTTTTTACTAGAAAATTCAGAGATATTTTCTTGAGGAATAGAAGTATACTTTCAACATCTCAAAATTGATTTCAACATGATTGAGTGACTCTAGTTGTCAGAGAATTAAAAAAACATAGAAGAATTAGAGCCTAAGTTCACCAGGCTCCTATCCTTCCTGTCTGCCTTAGTCACAGAAGCCTGGAAATGGTCTGTATAGAGGTTGCCCAGAGCAACATCCCAGATTGCTGATTTCCTAGACAAAAACACCCCAAAGTGCTGTTTGCTCTCATTGGAAAATCTTCTCACTAGTAGAACATAAGCAGGTCAGAAAGACATGGAACATCCTCCAGTGAAAATGGAGTGCACATCTAAAGAGAATCTAGCTTGCTTTCATTGAATCTGAAATGTCCGTCATAGGATCACAGTTTGTACACTTGGTCCCCAGCTTGTGTTCCCATTTTGAAGTCTGTGGAGCCCTGGGGAGGTGGAGCCTGACTGGTGGACATTGGTCATTAGGGGTTGGCCTCTTTTGGTTATAACTAACCTTGGTTCAGTGCTGCTGTCTCTGCTTCCTGTCAGAAGCCATGCAAACAAGCTCACTGCTACAATGCTCCTGCTGCTGTGAGCTCTGCTGTGCCTTCCTCTCTTTGGTGAACTAAAACCCCCTGAAACCATGAGCACAAACAAATTCTTCCTACTTTAACTTGTTTCTGTTGGCATTTTGATCATGATGAGAAAGGCAGCAAGTACAGAAAACCCCAAGTTGCACTGGGGACTTCAAGAAATTAGAGATACCAGTACCATGGAACATCTGCCGAGGAAAGCTACTCCCTAAGAGAGAGTCCCTATCTACTGCCGATAGAACGCAAACGTGTTGGGGTTCATATTGCCATGTGTCCCAGATCCCATCCCTGGAGCCATCAGGTTGAATGTGTGTCCTGCTGGGCTTCAGTCTTGGTTCATTCTAGTCATTCCTGGTGTGCTCCCCTCCTTTGCTTTTGGAGTGGGGATGCTTATGTCACTGTGTCTTAGAAATATGTAACTTAAAAGAACTTTTTTGGAGGGACTCGCAGTTAAGAGTTTATAATAAATCTCAGAAAAGAGGTTGGACTTTGGAACAATCTTGAGACTACCAAGACTTTGGGGACTCTGAAAGTTACTTTGAATGCAGTTTTCAATATGAGATGGCATGATCCTTTAGGAACCAGGGGAAGAATTCGGATTCAAATTATGGTTTGCATCTGAACTGTCCTCCTGCCTTAGGCTTAGGTTTTGAATGTTCAGTTCCCAGCTTCTGAGGTGGAGCATCTTGGTCAGAAGTTGGTGACTCAGGGTGGGCTCTTGAAGGATACACCTGGCCCTGGTTCTGCCTGGACTCTCTGCTGCTTTTATGTTGCCAAGTAATACCTGCCACATACTCCCATCACCATGAATTCCAGTAGGCTTTCCCCACTGATGAGCAGCAGCTGTTTGAAAGTGTGAGCCCTGACAAACCTCTCCTCCCTTGTTATGCACTGGAGGTTGAACTTACGATCTTCCTGTCTCAACTTCTTGAGAAACGGGAACCAGGTGAACACTGCACCCCCTAGACTAATTCTTATTGGTCCCCAAGGTTGTGTAAAACCCTCCAAACTCCTTTTTACAATTCTTGATTATGTCCTTATTTTTTAAAAGATGCACGTCTGTTTTCTTGAGTACTCCTCACCATCTCATTGAAAATTTCCTTTTGTTGAAGAAAGCGCTTAGAAATACCTTCAATTCTATCTTCGTTCATCACGACCTAAGGGCAGGAGACTTGAATCCTAGATCTTATGGGAAAAAAAGAAAATTAAAGAGAAAAGAATGGAAGAAGGGGGGGGAAAGGAAAAGGATTATGAGACCCATATTTACTTTAATGGAAATTTTCTCCTTTTGCTAAAAATCCAGGTCCCATGTACCCTGGGAAATGGGTGTTTCCATCCGTTTCTTTTCTTCTGGTCAGTTGGATCTCTTTCCAGGGATTTGGTGTCAGAAATCAAACCCCGTGTGTGGGAAGTTTGACAAGATTAAGAGCAGTGTTGTCATATAGCAGGGCAGAAGGGTAAGGTTAGATCACATATAAAGGTTAACAATGCCGAGGATGTGGGCAAAGGAGCCTTCGAAGACTGTTGGTGGCGATGTAAGTTAGTCCAGCCATTATGGAAGTGAGCATGGAGGTTCCTGTGAAGAACTAAGAACAGAAGTATTCTGTATGATCAAGCCATACCACACCTCATTATACACCTGAGAGAATCCAAATCGGCATACCTCAGAGGCACCTGCCCATCCATGTTTATTATTACACTATTTATAATGGCCAAGTTATGGAATCAGCCTAGACACCTACCAACAGATAAATGAATAAAGTAAATACAGTGTATTTACACAATAAAATATTATTCAGCTGTAAAGAAGAGCAAAATTATGCCATTTGCAGGAAGATGGACCGAACTAAGTATCATCATGTTAAGTGAAATAAATCAGTCATAAGGATAATTATCATGTGTTTCTTCTTATATTTGATAAGAACATGAAAATAGAGGAGAGACAAATTGGAAAGACAAGCCAACAGAAGGCTACATGAAAAATGGCACAATGAAACCCATGGGTTTGTACAGTCAGTATTTACTAACAAAAAATAAGAAGTAAGATCAGTGCTGGAGTGCTTGCCTAGCACAGACAGGGGGTTCAAGCTCCAGCATAGCAAACACAACTTTGAAAGGCAGTGAATAGGAAGTTAATAATGACCCTACCATATATTTGCATCAGAAAAAGGATTCAGTAATAATAAATAGTTGATGTAAATAAAACAGAAAATATAAGAAATAATAAGGAACAACCAGGAAAACCACAGGATGAGTCTTTTCTTTTTTTTTTTTTTTTTTGCAGGAAACACCGAAGCACAGGAACCTTCTGTATTTCATGGAACAGATGCTCTAGTATTCACAAAAAAAAAAAAAAAAAAAAATCATTACAGCTAAAAATATTGCCATGGAATGAACAAAAGTTTCAGAACACTAGAAAAAAAAATTGCAGATCGCCACATAATCCCTCTAACTAGGAAACATCTTAATTGACCCAGAGAAACCTCAGAGAAAATTTGTGTACATAAATCATTGCCCAGGTTAGAACTCTCGGGTGCCTGAGTAAGCCATGGATCCATAGACTCTTCCAGACAATGTAGGAGAGAGATTTAACACTCACCTTCAACGTTTAGAACAGAAAACATCATCTTTCTTGGGACACGCAGACAATGTTCCATCAAAACAAACACGCAAACAGACTTAGCAGGTCATTTTTCTCTCTTTGGCATGGTGCAGGACCATATGTTTCCAGAGATGGGAATTTAAAAATAGCTTGTCACACAGCTCACACTGTAGCCCTGGGACAAAGTGGGGGTGGGAAGGATTGCCTCACACTTAATGATAGTGACACTTCACTTTTGTGACTAGCCACCTTTTTAGAGCAATCCAAAGTAATTTTCAGCTCTTATTTTTGTGTCTTGGGAAAAAAAAAACAACCAAAAACCAAAAAACAACAACAAAAAAAACAGTCTCATCTTCCTGATATGGTTGAGGAGGAAGTAACATGGTTCTTCCCTCTTTGCAGAAATGGCCAGTGGGGCTTGCAAAGACCATGACACTCAGAGTGATTATGGATTGTCTTTCACTGTCTGTAGGGTCTGGGACGGCCACCTACGGCAATATCCTGTGTGAGCTGTGGGTATTGCACAAAGAGTGTTGTTGCTTCTCATGGCCGATGTTGAAATGCACAGCCTTTCCTTGTGAGAATTTCATCAGTTTCTACTTTTAAGGCAGATTGCTTATGTGCCGTGGTGACCTATATTCGTTGACATTTGAAATCCAAACCTCACACCAGTAAGAGTCTTAGATTTTCGTTCAGTGCCTCCCTACAGTGTCGGGCGAATCCAGGAACTTTCCCGGTCTTGTATTTTCTTCCTCTTAATGGTTTGACATTTACCATCTCATCAGATCTGTGTGCCAAACTACAGTTTGGGTTGGGTGGTTACCACAAGAGGGAACAGGTCCAGGGAGGGAGAGAACCCATCCATCTGCTAAATGCCACAGGAAGTGACCCCAGCCCAGGTCTTCTCCCAATGAGTCTCAAGTTCTTGCCTGCCAGTCACGTTGCCTCCCAGTCTTAGGAATGCATGAGATTTGGCTGCAAAGCACAACCCTGATGGGGGATTCTGAATCTGGCAGGGTTCAGGGGAAATCAGTAATGAGCTTCCTTATGGGGGAAAAGACAACTGTGCATACCAATGGGTCCTGGCAGACAGTGAGGCTACATGAACAGCCCATTGATGATGGCTGCTGGGTTTACTCTCTACTCCAACCTGCCTCCCTGCGCTGTAACCACTCTCTCCAACCATCTCAGTTCTCCTGCAGGGTTCCCTTTTATTGTGCCTGGGAACCCCCCAGCTGGTGAAACACCATGCTTCTTACTTAGTGTTTTCTTGCACCTCAGCAGCAGGCTGGTGTCAAAAACATCAGAGACTACACTGACTTTCTTCCTTTAACCATGTGATCAAACACTTCTATAGGCTCACCAAGAGGGTCCCACATCACTTCCAGAAAATTTATCTTTTTGGTTTTTGGGTCAACTTTTCCATATCTTGGCGCCCTCCACCTCCATTCCTTGGGTCATGATGTTTCCTTCTTACTGTCTAGAAGAATTTCATCTCCATCAACAGCTCCTTAACCTGCCTGTGTCCATTCCTGCTGCCTCTGCTCCATCTAATCGCAGTGGCTTCTATTTCCTCTCTAGATTTCATCTCCATTTCTATCTTTATCTCCCATTACATAAATCTCTCTTGCTCTGAAATATACACACCTTTGGCCACCAAATTTACCTTTTTAATAACCATTAAAAAATAACCAGTAGGGGCTGGAGAGATGGCTCAGAGGTTAAGAACACTGGCTGTTCTTCCAGAGGTCTTGAGTTCAATTCCCAGCACCCATATGGTGGCTCACAACCACCCGTAATGAGATCTGGTGCCCTCTTCTGGCCTGCAGGGATACATGCAAACAGATCACTGTATACATAATAAATAAATAAATCTTAAAATAAAAATCCTCACCCCCCCCAAAAAAAAATAACCAGTAACTCTCCTTTGACCTGGATGTCCCTCTACTCTGTTAACTTTGGTGCTGTTGCAAAAGATTTTTGTTTTGTTTTGTTTTTTTGGGTTTTGTTTTTTGTTTTTTTAAATAAGATCTACATTTCCTGTCTGCACGTCTTTCAGCTCCTGTTCTTGCCTCAACTCTGGTCCAATTTTCTGCTGACCCATCACGCCACTTAAGCAGCCTTTATCAAGGTCACCAATGACCTACATACTTCCAAAGCCAAAATGTCCTCAGCTCACTGGGCTCTCGAGCATGGGACAGTGTTGCACCTTCGTGCCTCTTTAAACGCTTTCTCCTCCAAGCTTCCGGGATCTCCAGTGACTAAGCCCCCTTGCCTTTCCGTCTCCTGTGGAGCCCTTTTTTGTCCATCACGTTCCCAGGTGCCCTGAGGCTGTTTTCCGTGTGTGCTCTTCCTGGACGACTTCTGAATTTCAGGGCTTTCCAATACCACCTATACCCTGGTAACTGGAAACCTCCATCTTTTACTGAGTCTCCTTTGAGCCCTGAGCTGATAGCTCTGTTCTGACAGATAATAGGGCACTCACTGCACACACTCCAGGACCCACACTACATTATGGGCCAATTCTCCCCACTCCCAGTTCATCTTTCTCAAGTCTTTGTCATCATAGTGGGTGGTATCTAGCCCGGCAGAGAACAGAACAGATAACAGTGATTGCAATTTTCTTCTCTTTTTTTCAAATTCCTTTTAAACCAATCATTTAAGTTAAGCCTTTACATCTGAAATACCTGTCAATTCAGAAGACTTATCACCATTTCTTCTGGTGACTAGTTTATTCTCTTCCATCTTTATATTTTTCTTGTCTGCTTATAAGCCGTATTTTCATATAGCAGCGGCTGGTTTTTCTCCTCTCCCCCTACCCTCAGTTTTTACAGTTTTTTTGAGACAGGGTTTCACTTTATGAGTTAGACTTTTATATATGATCCAGGCTGGTCTTGACTTCAGAATCCCTGTGCCTTAGCTCCCTGAGGATGCAGTACTGGGATGAGTTGTGTTCCCAGCCCCCAGACTGACTTTTCTCAGGCTGTAAAGTAGTACCCTCCTGTTGAACAGGTCACCATGAACTGGCCTTGCTGATCTGGCCATGACATCTTGTTTAGCCTCATCTTACTTTTCACTTCAAATGTCCTAGTCACAGACGTTTCTCTCTGTCGCACTTCCCAATACTTTCCAGTTTCGGAACGCCTGTATTTTGTTCTCCTTAAGTTTGCCTTTCAGATTGACATTGACATCTTGTCCCTTGGGCCTCACTGCACATGTAAATTCACTCTAAGTCACTAAAATCTTCCTGTAGATTTCAACTGTATCGCTGAAGTATTACTTCCGGTGAGTTGAGTTTGAGTAACGAATACCTCCAACTTTGAGGAGAACTAAGTGAAAATTTTGTCACCTTGTCTCTGTGGCTCTTGTATTTATTGCTGTCAGTGTGTGAGTATTTATTTGCATGAAGACCACATGGGGTTCTTCTAGGCCTAAGTCCCTGAAAAGGTTCATTTTCCGTAGTGAATTGGTGACGCCACACTGATTTTAATTTTTCTTTTTTTGGTTGTATAATATGACACTTTGAGACAAAATCTTTGTTTATTTATTATAAATATATTATCTGTCTAGATATCGCTGCCCAATAGAAATTCCTGCAATTGTGGCAATATTCTTATTTACACTGTCGAGTAGGTAGCCATTGACCACATGTGGCTACTAAGCCTTAAGATATGTTCTGTGGGCCCAGATTTTAAATTTTACACCATTTTAAATTTTAATTAACTTAAAGTAGATAAACACAGTGGGTATCACAGTGGTAGCATGGACCTAGATCTCTTACAGTCTATTTTTATGGTACTGGCCTGGCATCCATTTTTATACCCTCTTCAGGGTCCATGATTGCATTTTCTGCAAGATGCCTGAATTCTTTGTGGCTAGAGGGAAAAGGAAGGCGGGAAGGATGAGTCACGTTTGTTTGCTTTCTGCTGCTGTGATAAACATCAAGACCAAAAGCAACCTGAGGAGGATAAGACTTGATTTCAGCAGGAGCTCAAGGCAGTAACTTGAAAGAACAGTGAAAGAGACCATGGGGAGAGGCTACTCACTGGCGCATTTCCACACTCACATTCAGCTAACTCTTACACAGCCTAGGACCACCTGCCTAGGGATGGTATTGCCCACAGTGGGCCGGATGTTCTTCCATCAATTAACAATCAAGAAACTGGCCCACAGGCATATCCACTGACTGATCTGATGTAGAAAATGCCTCAGTTGAGGTTCCCTCTTCCCAGGTGATTCCAGGTTAGTTGTCAAGTTGACAGCTAAAGCTTACTATGGCAACACTGAGATGAATCATCGATGTGGAAGGCAATGAGACCATTCACTGTTTAGGGGAAGCAGCCGGTGGTCTCTGTCTCCCGTCTCCTCTGAATTCTGGGAAACTGCACCAGTGTTAGTTTTCATTTCACAACGACGTCCAGAGGTTCAGGAGGTTGATATGTAAGAAGGGACTTCTGAAAGGGTGACCTGGTGGCTTTGGAATTCATACCCATTAGCCACTTTACCCATCCCTACTTTTCTCAAGCCAAGGAAGCTGACCCCTGACTGTGCTCTTAAAATACAAGGCAAACAGAGCCATCATGTTATTCAAGCCACTGCTTTTAGCCTGGTGACTACGAAACTAACTCCAAACAAATAGAAATATGTTCTCAGCAGGGAAAGCATTCTGAAAACTCAGGAACCCGATGATGCTTGTTATAAAGAGAGAAAATACCATGATCTATGGGATACAGAAGCGCAGCATGAAAATCAGAAGACTTAGCCAGGTGTGGTGGCTGACGTCTTAGCACTAGAAGCTGAGGCCAGAGACTGGCTGCAGGTTTGTGGCAAACCTGGGCCACAGACAGAGACACTGTCTCAAAATAAAAACTGAAGTTCTAGTCAGCGCAGCTCTGAACGCTCTGTGTGACACCACTGGAGTCAAAGTTTCCTATTCTTTCAAGTGAGAGAGGACGGGACAAGACGACCTTTAACTTCCTGTCTAGCACTGGGATAGACGAGCTAACTGTACTGAGCACTTAACAGGAGGGAGGGAGAAGTGTTACCTCATGCAGTGCCTAACGCAGGTCAAACAGCTTCTTTCCATTTCAAAGACAGAAGGAACTGGGCTTTGACGTGTCCCCAACCACACAGAGGGCAAATGAGGGTTTCTATCTGAATCCCACTATCTGGCTGCAGGAGTCACCTCTTATCTGTTCTTCCAACCCTCAAATTTAGTTTTCAAACAGGCCAGGATGCCCTGGTTTTCCTGGATAGTCAAGGAGTTGTGATCTTTAAAGCAGAGCTTTCCAAACAAATTCTGCCCAACGCAGTCAGAATCAGTAGGCAGTTTGCTAACCAGCAAGAACAAGTGTTTGTTGGCCCAGTACTCTGGGCAAATGATATTCCTAGCTGGTCATGCCACTGTATGAAGAATGTAGGAGTGTGTGGCTCAAACACTGCACAACACGCTCACAGGGCTTAGCACACATGTCTCACAAGCCATATCACACACATTTCACAAGATACTAACAGAAAGGGATAACTCAGTCAAAACAAACAAACAAACAAACAAAAACCCAATAAATAAATCAATAAATAAACCCAAAAAAAACAAAAGAAAAACCAAACCCTCAATAACCACTTTTTGAATTGCTTTCTTAATCCTCCTGATATGGCTAAAGTGTTGGTCCCAGGTCATGGCCCCAAATGGCCCTTAATACATAGCTTATTTTGCTATTGATGCTTATGTTGGTGAGTATCCTGGAAATGCAGAAATATAGGAGCTTTGGAAATTTTAAGTCTGACCTAAAGGAGGTGAGGAATTTTCTCAAAATCAGTAAGACTTAGCTAGGTGTGGTGGCTGATGCCTGTTCTAGAGCTGGGAGTAAGTTCGTGGTCTCTGTCATGTGCAGCTGAGTGCCTTTCCCCGTACCTGACTGGGGTGAGAGCTGTTTCCTTGGGAGATGGGGTAAAGGAAACAGGTGGGATTTCATCTCAACTCTGCAGATGTCAGGAGCAATGTGGAACAGCGGGGATGGGAGAACCTATGGCCCCTGGCAACAGACCTGTGAAAAACATCCAGCCTGTTCTGAGCCACATGCCTGGAGGTCACAGAGGCTTGCAGGAAAGTGAGAGGAAGTGGAAACGTGCTACCCGAGGGCTCAAAGTAATGTGCTCACCACCCGGAAAAAAAATAAAAATAAACACACTCAGAAATAGTGTAACTGATATGCAAAGAAGATCAAAACAAGGTTTAAAATACCTTGGCTGATTTAGAGTTGGTGGGGGTGGTAAATGAAGTGAGGGTGCAAATTTGTTAGGGGTGCTAGATAGGCCTCTGCAGCCCATCACACTTTGGGAACCCTGGGCCCCAAGGTGAAAATGTGACATTTACAATGTCAAAAAATTGAACCCACAGAAGTGAAGAGAATGGTCATTCCAGAGGTCATGGGATAAAGGGATTGGGGAAGTGATGGTAAAAAACAATGCAGAATTTCAGCTAGGAGAAATAAATTCCAGAATCTCATTGTACATGGTAAACAGAGTCAGTACAGAATAATAATACATTGTCCTCTTAAAAATTGCAAAGACTTTCTTTTAAGTATTACATAAATGATAAGGTGATTCATACATTAATTTAGCTTGATTTAGTCATTCCATAATGGGTACTGATATCAAAACATCATACTCTATGTCTTAAGTATGTGAAATTTTAATTAGTCACTTTAAAGAAATAATAAATGTATAAAGCAAATGTGGGTGGCACAAACTAACTCATAGGCGGCTATGAACTCCAGGGCAAGAAACTGCTGGTTCCTGCGTCCGGAACTTGTTCCTCCCTACCCTTTTGCTCTTCCTGAAGACTTGCTCCATTTGGAATCATGGACATTTGTTCTAAGGCAGGCAGGGTGTCAAGGCTCAGACAGCCCAGTGGGAAGGCACCAGGGAGTCCACCCAACTTGGCTGAATTTTAGTGCTCAAGTTCTAGTTTGGAACAAACGTTCCTAGGTTCAGGACCAAGGTGGAGCTAACTCAGGAAAGACAAACTACCCAGTCTCGTGATGACAACCCCATTTTCTTTTCAGCGTGTTGTGCAGAACTGTACAAAGGCACTGGATTTATAAAAGCAAGAAATTAGAAGTTGTTTTGGAACTGGCTCTTGAAATGGGAAACCAGAAGGTTAGTGCTGCCTGTGCTGGCCATTTTTAGCCTCCCTCTTCCCATTTAACCAAAACAGACCAAGCATCGTGGGGCATTTCCAGCATCAGCAGGCCAGAAGTTAAGAGCCCAGGTACAACAGGCAGTGTTTACTCTCTCCACATCCCCAGCAGGCTCAGGATTTTCACGGAAGAAATAAACTTGAGACAGGTGCTAGTGCAGGTGCTTGGGCTTGGGAAGTTAGTCACCTGTCACACACGTGTCTTACGGCAGTACTTACAAAGTACTTTCACATCCGTGACCCAGAGGGATGGAATGGGCAAGGCTGATCGCCATCTTCCAGTTAAACAAACTGAGGCTTCATGGAGAAATGATCCAAGGCCCCAAGTACACACTCGAGGTACAAGGTGGGTTTTATAAAAAACCTTTGGAACCGCACACAGCAATGTGGTTCTTTCCTTTTAAAGCTGAAACATGGTCCTCCACCTTGTCCTCCTCCCCTCCTTGATGAGAAATGGTGGTTTGATATTTTTTTTACTTCATGGGAATAAAAGCCTTACTCGAGGCCAATCTTGAATCGACAGCATAGGAGACCATCCCCATGAGATGCTCAGAAGCAACTCTTTGCTACCTTGCCAAGCCCGGCCTCGGGCAGGTGTCTTATTTTGATCTCTGGTCCTGTGATAAAAGGACCACGATCCAAAGCAACTTCAGAAAGGAAAGGGCTTCCTACTTCTACACCATGTTCCTCAGGGCAGGAACCTGAGGCAGGACCTGATGCAGAGGCTATGGAGGAGCACTGCTTAATCATGTGCTCCCCATAGCTTTGCGAGGGCTGCTTTCTTTTTTTGTTTTTCCTTTTTTTTTTTTTAGTCTCCAAAATGACTCATTTATCAAAAAGCTGGATGTCAAAAAAAAATTCCTTCATGACCAAGAGTTGGGGGGGTCCCAATTTCTTTTGTAAAAAATTAATTAACTTTTAGGTACATTTTCATACATTTTTGATCAGATTCTTTCCCATCCCTATCTCCCCCCAGATCCTCCCTCCCTATCTCACTTCACATTCTCTTTCTCTCTTGTTATAAAACAATAGCCCTCAAATCAAAACAAGTTATAAAAAAAACCTACCAAAACAACAACAACAACAACAACAACAATAACAACAAAATACCCAAACAAAAAGTGCACAAAAGGCATGAAGTCTGTTTTGTGTTGGCCAACAACTCCTGGGCATGGGGCCTGCCCTGAACTGTGGTTGATATATCCAGTTGGAGAATCTAATCTTTCTCTTTCTCGGCAGGTATCAACCCTAGTAGCTTCTTAGTTAGGAGTGGGACTTTCATCCACTTCCCCTTCTCAGTGCTGGTATTCTGTGTTTTAAAACTTGGCACCTTTAAATGTTCAGACTGCTTTCTCACATGACCGAGGACCACTTGTCCAGGGGTGGCATGTCCCACAGTGGGCGTGGCCCTCCCATATCCATCCTTAGTCAAGAAAATGCCCCACAACTATGCCTGCAGGTCATTCTGATGGAGGCAGTTCCTCAAGTGAGAGTCCTCCTTCCCAGGTGACTCTAGTTTGGGTCAAATTGACAAAAGCTAACCAGCCCACAGGCAAAGACAGTTTGCATCCCTGCCTGGTGCGCCTTTGCATGGCAGGCCCAGAGAGCTAGTGGTGTGGCAGGCTTGAGCTTTGGAATGTTTGAGGATGAGCTCACTGTAAACTGAGGTGAATCTAGAAACATTTTAGCAAGAGGTAATCCTTTTTTTTTTTTTCAATTAAATTTTTTTTCTCATTTATTTTGCAAACTGACAATAGATTCCCCTCCCTCCTCTCCTCCAGTTCCCTCCACCCACCTCCTAAATACACCCTCCCCCCCCCCCCACTCCTCCTCTGTGTCCATTCAGAAAGGCGCAGGTCTCCCATGGGGCACATCAAGTTGAGACAGGACCAAGAAGCAGGAGGTAGGTTTGTGTCAGAGTGTAGGGGAACCCAGGGCAAACACTGGAGAGGCTTAAATGCACGTGGTGGGGTTCAGGGAGCCCCACCAGGTTAGAGTTGTGGAAATGTATTGGGAAGACATTTTGAAGCCACACTGTACACGATCTTAAAGAGAAGCCAAAGAAATGGCTGCCGTTTTGACCATTGGGTGTTTAGGAGTTGCTGAGTGTGTGAATGGCAAGAAGTCCGAGAAGAACAGTATTCTAGAAAGCTTTTTATTTAATTGAGATGATTAATAACAAAGTGACTAGTAGCAGAAAGATCATAAGGACACCAAATGTGGAGGCAGTTGGACTCTACTACTTTATTTAGAAGTTTTTAATTAACTAATGAATGTGTGTGTGTGTGTGTGTGTGTGTGTGTGTGTGTGTGTGTGTGTGCCTGCCTTCATGTGCTTGTGAAGGACAGGGGACAACTTATAGGAGTCAGGTCTCTCTTTCTACAAAGGGATCCTGATGTTACCAGGTTACCAGGCGTGGTGGCAAGCACCTTTACCTGATGAGCCATCTTTCCAGCCCTATGTTAGACCACTTTCTAACTGTGTAAGCTTAATTGATATAAATCCAGATATAAAGAGAAATGCATGATTGCCTGCCCTGTACTGTACAAGCCTGTCCTGACTATCCCCCAGGAGAGTGCTGGGGTGTCACATCCTTCGGGAAAGGTTAAAAAGCATTGTAAACTCCAGAGCTCCAGAAGAAACATGAGAGATAATGAAAGCCGATGTGAGGAAAGCTGTGGGAGGCTGACAACCCTGGGGGTGGGTGGAGGGAAGATTGGTGGAGGCCAAGCCTTGTCTCAAGGATCATCTTCCCATTTCCTCCCCAGTACCTCCAGGTGTCACCTGCCTCCAACCAGGGAGCAAGCATGAGATGGAGCCATACGGAATCCATGCTCAGGAGTCAAAGAACCCTAAGCTTCTAGTAACTTCAAGGGAAGGGGAAAAGTACAGAGCTGTCTCTTCAACCTTGAATTTAAATAAACATCTGGGCTACTGTTTTTCAGACTTGCTAAGCAATTATGAAGGACAAAGACCAGTCAGGCTGCAAAGGCCGTGGCTTGGTGGTGATAATCGCAAGCATGGGTGGCAATCACCCTAAGTCTGAGGAGAAGGCAGGGCTTTGCTCTTGTGGGGGAGAATGGTTAATATAACCCAGCAGGATGGGAACTGCTGAGTTGAGACTAGGCAAGGAGGGTTGACAGGGAAGTGTCTGGGCCTGCAGCCAGCCCTAGGCTTCAAGTGGAAGCCTTTCACAACCTCTTTTCTCCAGGGCTTATGTCCTTGGATTGAACAGCCACAGGGGCATTTTGAGGTAGTGGAAAGTGTACAGGACTCAGAGCCAGAGCTACATTCCAGGCCTTGTTCTGTCGCTGCTTGCTGGTGTGACCCTTCCTTTCTGGGCTAGAGTTGAAGTAGGCTGGGTGATGCCTGTGTTTTCTTTTAGATCCAGACCCCTCTTCAACTCCTGCCTTTTCCAAACAGGATGTAGAAGGATAGTGATGGTGATGTGACCCAAACCCCAGAGCAACCAAATTCTATGACTGGGCTCTAGGTTTGACCATGATGGCAGCCTAGAAAATTTCAAATACGTTTGTCTTGGGGGCAGAGGCAAACTGTGTAGGTCAGATGACTAAGAAATGTGGGACGCCTCTGAGTTTCTGCTTCCCATGCTGTGACATTCTGTTGACCTGAAGGAGAATTCCTCAATCAATATCAAGTCCCTTTCAGCCCGGGACCACAAGGCACAGACCATTTTCCTGTTTTCCTTTTCCAGCTTCCATTCTTAGAAAGTAAGATCTCTGCCATTCTCTTCCGCCATCTCCAAGCAGATTCTCCGTGATGAATGAACTTTCTCTCCTGAACTTGCTCACCCTTAATCTTCCTGGTCAAGAAGAACAATATTAGTTCTGGCTTCTGGGTGTTGGGATGTGAGGGTGACATTCACCAAGTTGACTGCTCTGTGTCTTGGGTGGCCCAGGCTAGAGTGGGTATCCATGGGGGCAGAGATGTTCCATACCAAGTTGTTCTTTCTGAAGACAGAACCCCCCACCCCCAATTCCTCCCCAGCAGTCAGTTTCACCACTGGATGCCTCTAAGATAGAGGCCCTTCACCCGTGGGTCACACCCTCTTTGGGAGATCACATATCCTGCATATCAGATATTTACATTACAATTCAGAACAACACCAAAATTACAGTTATGAGGTAGCAATGAAAATCATTTTATAATTGGAGGTCATCATGACATGAGGAGCAGTATTGAAGGGTCACAGCATGGGGAAGGGTGAGAATGACTGATTCAGGCTCTTGTTGCAGAGTCCAGAGAAACGTGGAGATGTAGCAAAGCTTGTAAGGTCTTCCAGGACCACTTTCAGGTTAGGAGAGTGAAGAATAACACCTTAGCTCGGGTTGAGTGAGGAGGCTGTGGGAGTTAGGGCCAGTGCGGCTTCAGGGCATTGAACAAAGACAGGAAGTGGACACTCACTGTTGTGAGTTCAATGAGGGTGGGCTCAGAGACTGGGATTTTGACACGTGATGGGGACTTGAGCTCTGGGTGCAGGCCAGGGTCAGAGAAAGCAGAAGCCTGGGGCTGAACACCTCTTCCGAAGACAACCCTCTCCCCTGGTGCAGCTGCACAGGCATCCTGAGAGCTTCCTGGCACTCAGTCTTGCATCACAGCGCATGCCTCCCTCCACCTTCAGTGAGACAGCACCCTCTAGGATGGGGTGCTTTGTACCCACATGGATTGTAGCCTTTAACAACCGTTCTCAGTTCCCCAGGCCTGAAACCTCAGAAAGGCAGTGGCAAGTGAAATCACCAAGTTCCTTTATTGGAATTGAAGTCTGAAGGAGAATACCTGGGTGGAACTGAAGAGAGGGGATTCTGAGTCATCAGCCACCCCCAGAAGATCAAACAGTAGGTCGATCAGAGCGAAAGAGCAGGGCGAGAGGCTGTGAGTGCCCAACAAACTATTGAGTCCAGGGTGTCTGATGGGACTCCCCAGTGTCCCTGCTGGCAGCTTCTTTTCCTAAGGTCCTAAGGAGACTCCAGGACAGCACAGCCCAAGGCTACAGCAGAAGCAAAGGTCATAGTGATTTTTTTCCTTGATGGGGAGTGTCTGCCCACTGAGGATCACGTTCTTCCCAGTAGCCTCCTGGGCCCAGGACAAAAGTACAGGGTGGTGTTTCCAGGACCACTATCTGCTGCACCGTCCAGCTCAGTAGAAGAGGGAGGATCTGAAGACCCTCATTCAGCCTGAGCTCCCTGGCTGGGAATAACTTATTTAATTCTGTGCACATGGCTGTCACATCTCTTTTACAAACAAGGAAATGGGAGCATGGAGATGTGAAATAATTTGTCCAGTGCCTCACAGTCAGTGACAGAGCCAAGCCCAAGCAGTTTGGCCACAGAGTCCAATTTCAGAAGTCCTTCTTTCCCCATCATCTCTTACTGTGCTTTCTGCTCTAAGACCACCCACCGTCCCTGCAAAAAAGGTCAGAGAACCTATTGCTAATACCACAGTGCCCACTTCGGAATCTTGAACCCTGTGTAGTTGAGGAGAATCCATGCAAAATTAGGGACAGGCTGTTGGCCTTCAGTTGGCTGTTAAATATTTGGTGATTGTGTCCCAAATACCTTGCCTCGCAAATATCAAAAATCCCAGTGTTTCTTGGCTTGCTCCACAACAGGGAATCAGAGAATCAACAAGTTCTGCCGAACCTTTGGACCCTGGATTTTCACGAGGCAACTCACAGCATTTTGCAAAACACTAGCTGATCCAGTGGGACCATAGGCCTCATCTAAGCAGAGCCCAGGGAGATAAGGCATTGGCCACTGAAGAGTGCATCGGCTCAGAAAGATAAGAAAGGGAAGCAGGAGTCGGAGTAGAGCTGTGGGAGAAGGGGCCAGTCTTCAGTTTTCTCAGCCAGGAGCGTGAGGCAGGGAGTTCCATAGTAGCAATGGGGTTACAGGAGTTGAAGGTGTGGGAACTCTCTTACTTACTGTCCCATGGCAAGAAAGGTTCTATAATGGGACACAGTTTCAAAACTTCCTGGCTTGTTGAAGCATTCAATGGGATAAAGGCTAGATGAACACAGTAGGCAGGAAAGCTGTAGACAGGGAAGAATGAGGCCAGTGTTAGAACATCTGGTTTCCAGCCCTTGGTCTTCCAACAAGGTGAATGGCCTCAGATTAGTCATGTGTAGCTCTCCTTGGCCTCAGATTGTCTACAATGGCAGTGACCTTTCACTGAGTACTTGCATGGCTTTACTTTCAAAGCCTAAGAAGTCTTATCACAGTCTTCTAGAAGTTCGATACAGACACTGTAACCCAGAGGTGGAAAAGACAGCTCAGAGAGGTTGTGCAACTTAGGCGAGGTGGCACAGTGAACGGTAGAGCTGGGAGTCAGTCCCCGAGTTTGAATACCCCCGACCCTAGCTCAGAGACACAATGCTCTGTGTCTTTAGGAACTGGTGGCCATCAAGATGGGGACCGATCAGTCCTGACGGTTCAGTGCTTCTTACATTTAGGCCATTTGTGCTGAAAATGGCCCCTCAAGGCACAGCAAGCAGCATTGCTCTCTGACTTGAGTCTGTGTCTTGGTTGAGCCTGTGTCCTGATCACAAGTGTGTTATGGTGAAGTGTGACACTTTTTGTCACTTTGGGCTTGAATGTAAGGCTCTG
This sequence comes from Onychomys torridus, assembly GCF_903995425.1. NCBI lineage: Eukaryota > Metazoa > Chordata > Mammalia > Rodentia > Cricetidae > Onychomys > Onychomys torridus. The sequence goes on along the minus strand of NC_050454.1, from coordinate 5,034,018 downwards.
GCATTGGACTCCTTGGGTCTCCTGACTCTATGCGTCTTCGGTGGGATGACTGAATAAACGTGGGGAGAGAGACTGAGCCTCTCAGAGGGGCAGGAGACATAGAAGCAACATAATGAGTTCAGTGTGGAGTGACAGGTGCCATGGCTGGATGGGCCTGAAGCTGGAGCCCTTCCTGGAGAGTCCAAGCTTGCCTTTCCGTTTAAGATATGATGCACAGCTCCGGGTCCTGGGATAAATAATACACATTCTGGTCTTACTATTTGGGGTCCAGATTTGAACATGTCGGTTGAAGACTGTCCCCCAAACCCATCTCCTGAAGAGACAGTCTGAGAACTGAGCCCCTGGGTTCTGTCAAGCCCATTAGCTTCTCTGGGCTGGGGTTCCCACCTATGTCTGACTGGGGTGTGTACTGAGCCATCCGCTGGTCATGGCCTGAACCCAAGACTTTGCTAGTGTTATCTGTCCCATGTCCTGCACTCCCAGAATCCTGTTCTCAGCCCCTGGCATGTTATTAGCTGTTCTGGTGACCACACCTGCTGCTCCTAGGTATTCATGTTCTCACCCAGATGGAGCACCCACATTTGACCTTGTCCTGAAAGACCTCATTAGTGATGGGACTTTCAGGCCCTGGGCTAGAATTTAATAACTGACAAAATGTTTTCATATTCTTCTCATCTGATTCTCGGGTGTGTAAGACCTGTCATTGGCAAGGGCTGGTCGGGGATTACTGTAGCAATGTGTAAGGGTAGAAGAAGCAAACCTGTGTGGTCCGTGTGTGTGTGTGTGTGTGTGTGTGTGTGTGTGTGTGTGAACTTTTTTTAACTTAAAAAAAATGGAATTAAAAAAAAAATTGAAATTGTAACCTAGCAGTTCATTAAGCATTTGTAGGAGTTTGTTTGTTTGTTTTTTTTTTTTTTTTTTACAGGAGCGCTCACTGGCCAGACCTTCTCCCCAATATGATACGTGTCACCTTGTCCTGAGAGGGCCAGCACAGATGTTATTCTTATTAGTGGTATTATTATTTTCAGGTCGCAGAGATTCGGAGACATTAAAGAATTGCATCCTGGGATTGAGTAGAATCGTCAGATTGGCATTTAAACCCAGGCCTGGGACCCGGACCCTGCTTGTGGAGCTCATAGGGTTTCTTGGATTTCTTGGTCTGGATTTTGTTCAGCTCTCCCGGGGCCCCATTCCGGATTGGCTTCCAGAGAGTTGCAGCCGAGCCTGGGGAACTTTATTCTGGAAGGCCAGAGCCAGCCTCCACCAACCCCCACTTTGTGCCCCATCTTCTCCACGGTCTTTTTAGCTGTCTTAGACAGAGGCATTCTGCAGTCTTAGGCAGCGGCGTCCTCCTGGGTGTTCGATACCGGACCTTCTAATCTGTTCTCAAACCTTTCTTGCAGCGTCTCCGGGATGATGGACTTCGTGGATGTTGGAAGGGTCCCTTGTCGTTCGCTGATGAAGTGGGAGGTGGGAGGGGAAGGAGGGGCCGCTCCTTCTCTCCCCGCCCCTCTGCTCCCTGCAGCTGGCGGTGGGCCCATTGCTGTGGCCAGGCTGCCCTCTTCTACAGCTCTCCAAGAGTCCCCAGACGCAGGGAACTGCTTCTCCCCTTGTTCTTTCAGGCTCAGGCCGGAGAGAGCTCTCGGTTCTTGTAGGCCTCAGGATGCATCACCGTCTCCTACACCACCTCAGCCGTCCTGGCCTTTTGATGAATTCCTGTTAACTTCTCTTCCCTCTCACTCTTGGAACATGTTCCTTGCTTGTATCCACGACCACGGATACACTCTGCCCCATTCTCGTTTCTGCTCTAACACTTCTTAAGAAGGTTAAAACTTACCCCAGTTTTTTAAAAATTCCTTTTTTGTTTTGTAGTAGGATGTAGGGGTTTGGGGGCTGGGGTATGTGCATGGAGGAAGCCAGAAAGCAGTACCCATAGAGCTGAAGTTTCAGGTGGCTGTGAGCCATCTTAAGTAAGGACTTGGAGTACACACTTTTTTTTTTTTTTGGTTTTTCGAGACAGGGTTTCTTTTCTCTTGTCTTATTTATTTATTTTTAATTAGACCTCATTGATACAATAGGACCTCCCTCATTGGAGACCCTCTAAGGGACTTCAGAGTTCAAGAGTGATGCATCTCACTCTTGGTGCCTGTCCTGGATCTCCCTCGGTAGACCAGGCTGACCTTGAACTCACAGACATCTGCCTGCCTCTGCCTCCCAAGTGCTGGGATTAAAGGCGTGCGCCACCACCGCACACTCTTAATCACTGAACTATGTCTTCAGCCTGACCCCAGGTTTTGTAATATGTTCTATAGATGCTGCTTCTTTCCGTATTTTTGTTTTTGTTTGTTTTTGTTCTTTTTAAAGCAGTATAGAAGAGGAGGCAAAGGTAGGGGTTAGTGGCAGTCCATTTTCTGACAGTGTGGCAAAATACCAGAAATACATCATTAAATTCAGAAGTTTGGACCCATCCTCACTTGGTTTCTGTTTTTCTGAGCTATGGTAAGACAGACCGTCATGGCCGACAACATGAGGTAGAGAATACTGCTCATCTCACAGTGGATGGAGAGGCTTGGGGATCTGAGGGGCGGGGAGAGGGAATGAAGAGGAGAACAGGGAGGGGGTAGGAACAGACGGAGACCCAGAGACAAGATCTGGCTACCAAAGCTACACCCTGAATGACCCTTCAGCCAGATCCTACTTCCTACCTCCATCACCTTCCCGTAGCCCATCAGATTGTGAACTCATCCATCAATGGATTCATTCCCTCATAGCCCTCATGATTCATTGATACCCTAAAAGCTGGGAATATCAAGGCACCAGGGGCAAGAATGTCAACACAGGAGGACATTTCAAAGCCAAAACACAACAGGGCTGCAGGAGGTAATAATAAAGACCCAAGGCTAGGCTTGGAGCTAAGTGACCCAAGTGGGGGCACTTCCAGCTATGTCAAATTGTGTCCCCAACTAATCGGAATGACAATAGTCTTTTCCTACCTTCCTGGAGGGCCTCCTAGGAAAATGGAATGCAAGAAGTCTAGAGGAAGAGCTCTGGAAATGCTGAAATGCTTCCTAAATGGCAGGTGCTGCCATTGTTTTCATCACACACAGCATCCAAACCTTCAAAAGGCCACACGCTGCATTTTCCAATGCACTCAGATGGCCCCTCGGCCTCTAGGCCTCCTGGATCCAGGGACCTGGCATGTGTGGAATCCAAGATCAATGTCCAAGGAGGGTTGGCAAAGTATGGGCCACATGGCATCACTAAAAATACTCCTGACCTCAGTGGGAGCATCTTGGGACCCAAAGGGGGCAGACTTGGGGAGGGAGACAGAAGGTTTAAAGAGGGAAAATGACCTCCATCAGCTAGGGGTTAGGAGAGGTCAGGGGAAGGTGGATGTTCCAAGGTCCTCCTTAGAGTGACTGCCAGAATTGTCTTCTCCGCTCCCCTCCCCCCTTTTATGTGTGTTCCAGTGGCAGGTGTGGGTGGGAAGGCCTGACTTGACCTTTTGTACTTCTCTGTTGGAGTAAAGGCTATGCCTTAAAGCTCTTCCTCATGGCAGGACTCTTAGGAATTTCCCCAGCCTGCCAGTTGGATAATAGGCGCCCACAGCCTGAAGGAGTTAGGGAGGGGTAAGCTGAAGAACCTGGTGTGGAGCTGGTGGAGAGGCAGATCCAGGAGCCTGTCATCTCCAGGGATTGGAGGTGGGGAGGCTCCCTATCCTAATGACCTAGAGTTTTTGAAACTCTGTAATTAGAACTCCAGGCCTTTGCGACTTAAAATTGGGTGCCTAAGTCACCACCTTCCCTATTAACTAGGAATTCACTAGAAATAGAGATTCCCAGCTCCTGTCCTAGACCTGTAAGGCTCTAAACCAAGGCCTGCACACAGACATGGCCACTCCGGATGCACACATGTACTCAAGTTTGAGGTGCACCACTCTCGAACTTCTCTGAAGTCCCTTAGAGGTCACCAATGAGGGAGGTCCTTTTGTATCAATGAGGGCTAATCATAAAACAAAATAAGACAACCAAGGATGCTGGTCCATGCCTGTAGCCCCAGCCCTTAGGAGGCTGTAGGAGGAGGATTACTGAGAGTTTGGGGCCAGCCTGGGATAACCTGGGCTATAATAGTGAGTTCCAGGCCAACTTGGGCTACACAGTGAAATAAAAAAGGAAAGAAAAAATATAAAGAAGACTATATTTGAAAAATATCTTCATTTGCATTTAGAAGATTAAAAAGTTGAAACCATTGTGGCCTTTCTCTTCCTATCATAGGTGAGGAAGTTCTGTTTACATTAGAACCAGCAGTCTCTTTTTCGTTTAGAGCCCTACCTTGCTCATTATCTCTTTGATGTCTGTGTCCCTCATGCCCGGCATAAGGCTGATTGGGAAAGGACTGCTCCATCAATGAAGGCCCCTTTTAGGAGACTAGGAAGTACTGGTTGGTTTCCCAAGTCAAGGCCTTTCCAGCCCTGAAGGTCCAGCCCGAGCAGGGCTGCCTGGATGTGCGATATTGATGGCACACGGAAAGAACCTGTCAGGACCTGGGTTGTGCAGGATCTAGTTCCATTCTCTGAGAGGGGAGGGCAGAGCTTTCTCCTCCGTAGGTGGAATTATGCAGGCAGCTTAGTGTTTGTTGTACAAAGAACATCCTGGCAGGATGGGAAGGAGCGCCAGGAGCTGAGAAGAGATAAGCCTGGTTCCAGCTGGGATCTGGGCACAGCCCTGCAGCAGGCAGCAGGTTTTCAGGATTCCAGAGGGAGTGCTTGGCGGCTGAGGCAATGTCTTTTCAGAGCTTCGGTTTGCGCCATTATAAATAACTATGATTTGCATTGCCTTTGCGCGCAAGCCTGGGGAGATCTAAGCATCCCCAGCGAATGTTCCTGGCCTGGCCTTCCCCTAGTCATCCATGGAGAACATTCCTGGTTTCTGTTGTACAGAAGGGGAAACTGAGGCTTTAAGAAACCATGCCACTTAGATCTGAGATGGAGTAACCAGCAAACTGTGGACTCACTTAGAGTCTCAGTATAGCCTCAGAGCTCACCAGAAGGCTGTCCTGACTCTGGCCTGAGCTGCACGGTTCCTCGTTGTGTATCTTGCCCTTTGCCCACATCACCCACCTGGTTTACTTGCTGTGGATGTTCTTGTTGCATGCACATATCGTCTTTTTCTATTCCCCGACGTCTATACTCCAGACAGGAATCTTTATTTCCCCCTTGTGACCCAGTTACCCTCCCTTGATTGGACTTGATGATACGCTCGGTTGCTACTTGCTCACCTTCAAAGCTTTGAAGGCAAGGGAGTGGCCCGGCCTCTTGGAACCCAGCAAAGTGTTGTCCTTGGGAAATGCTTGTGTAATGATGAATCCTTCTCCTCCTTCCCTTCTTCTTCTTCTTCTTCTTCTTCTTCTTCTTCTTCTTCTTCTTCTTCTTCTTCTTCTTCTCTCCTCCTCCTCTTCCTTCTTCCTGTAATTGAAAGTCTCCTAATTTACCATCCAGTTGTTAAGAGAGCAAAATAAGTGTGTCTTGGAGGATTAGCATTTACAAAGCCTTTCATTTAGGGCAGTTACTAGTTAGTATAAGGGACCATCATTTCTTCTCCTTGGAGCCAACTAGTTAGTACCTAAGGACAAAAGAGGAAGTTAGGCAGGAAACCACAGATTTGGGCCGTGGACTGTCTTCTCAGTGCACGTGTGCTGTACATCTTAGGAAATGGTTATCTAGGATTCCACAAGATGATGTTTTTAAATGGTGTCTGATCAGGGCCCCAGGCTCAGCAATTCCTTCTTTCCAATTATGTAAGTATTCAGTGATAATTCAGGAGTCAGTTGAGTCTAGTCCCTGGGCCATGGACTCTGTTCTGGTGACCTTCCTTTTGGAAAACCATGGGTGTCATGGTAGTGAAAGAGAGAGGCGAGGAGGCAGATTCCTCCCACCCTGGGCTTATCCTCTGACTCACTCTGTGATCATGGACCATTTGTCCCCTTGTGGGAACCAGTTACACTGGGAGACAGGACTGAGGTCCCCACTCAGTCTGTTGTGGAAAAGAGGATACTCCACAGCCTCCGCTCTCCAGGTAGACTTTCTTTCCCTCATTTCCCCACCTGCCGGTTCTGTCTTTCTCTGGCCTCCACATCCATTCCTAGCTGAAAATCAGCCCAGCCAAATAAACAAAGCATGTGTCAGGATTCCCATCTTAGAGATGTAAAAGTGAAGCCCAGAGGGGATACGAGGCCCAGGATCCCCTTGCTCAGCAAGGGGATAAAGTGCTCTTCTCACTTTCTGGGCCAGGGCCTCTCAGGACCACTCCCTCTGACCTGGTCTCCCTATCCATGTGACTTGTTCCTCCTGCTCCCCACCCTCCCTGCGCCGCCCCTGCCATGAGAATAGATGTGATGGGCTGGACTGGGCAAAGTCCACTAACCAGGCTTGCGAGAGGGTGATCCCCCACTGCCGTCCCATGCTCCATCCCGCTTCAGGTAGCATCTTGGGAGGAAGCCTTCCTGTGAGGACCTGGGAGATTTCAAGCTACTGCTACTGTTCTCCCGGGAGTCTGAAGTAGAGTCCTGGCAGAGCAGACAGTGCCAGGAGCAGTCGAGGCCAAGTGTGACAGTGAGACTTCGGAGCTGCATGGTTGACCTGCTCTGAAGGTTGAAGACAAGTAATTGGGCAGAAAGTCATGCACCTGGAAGATCAAAAGATAAGCTTTCTAGGGGGGGTGCAGGGGAAGGCGCATGAGTCAAGGAGCTGGAAGAATTCAGGCGACTCTGTTGAAACCTCTCTGGTTTCGCGTTTCTATGCCTTCCCTCCCGAGTTCACTGCTCCCGCCCTCTCTCAGGTCTCAGAAGGCTCCCGACTGGTCTCCCCGCTCCATCCACCCCTGCCTGCATCTCAACCTTCCTGTTCAGTCCTCTCCCTCTGGCTCCAGTCTGAGCATGTAGCGCTGCTGCACGCCAGCCAGGTGAAGCTACTCAGTCTTCCTGCTCCTGTACTTTTCCACAGTAACCTCCTCTTGTGTGCTGGCCCCATGGGACGTTGACATTCGCAGCCCAGCAATGCAAACCCACCTTCAGACTCCCAGTCCATTCCAAAACGCACCTCTCTTAATCCTACCTGCGGGCTAACCCCTCCATCCCAAGTGTGGGTGTGGTTGTCTCATCCCTCCTCCTACTTTTGGGGTACTTGTACCCGTTTGCCTGATGCCATAGTTACATCTCGGTGTGTTTTACCTCCTAGACAGATGGACATTTCGCTCTTAGGAAAGGGCTCACATTCACATTTGTGTTCTTCAGTGTCTTGGTTGCCGCTAACTTTTTTCATGAATTAATAATGATGTAAAGGGTGGGAAAGGTTCGAGTGCTCTAGAATCTAAGCTTCAGTTGGATCAACCATAAAACCCAAAGTCAACTGAGTTATACTTTAATGCACATGCCGATAAATACCTTCAAAGAACAGAGAGTAGAGAGGGAAAGCCCGGTGAGCGAGTTGTAAATCAGGGAACCAAGGAACGAGGTATGAGGTGGCCGTGCTTGTTAATGCTTGGTAACAGAAGTCAACAGAAGCTGGAAGAAGCTTCTGAGGGTGGGACCAGCATGAATCATAAAGTTTTCTTTTAACTCTTAGGCAGCCCTGTGCACCTTCCGAAGCAGAAGTCAAGGGGGAACAATGCCCAGCATGTTACTGGGCTTCTGCAACTATTAGAGTGCTCCACAGGAACCAGACCAAATCGGAAAGTTCACAGCCTGTTTGGGAAAAGACAGCACGATGTCAGAGTCCGGCCTGAGTGTGTGAGCCAGTGATTCTTCATGAGTCTCATCTAATGTGAGCTGTGTGGAGGCAGCCACAGGGAGTCCCAACAGGTGTGACGGGAGCAAAGACCAAGGAAGGGAGAACAGATTTTAGAAACAGAGTTAGGTGGCCCCAACTCACACAAGTCTGAGGAGTGGTCAGTGAGGAGTCATGCGTTGGTAGAAATTGAGAATTGGCTAAGGAAGCAAACCTGGGTTCATCAGGGCTCACACAAGTGCAGGGCCGGCTTAGCTGATCCAGGGCCAAGTGACTGTTTGGAAGGCTGTGTCTGTTCAGAAGGCCGGAGAGCCCATTTTGTCCTCTCTGTGTCCATTTCTGTTTCTCCCTTTCTTGCCTCTTCCCTCTTTACCTCCTCCCTCCCTCCCATTCCCATGAGAAGGGGGCCCTGCCTTGGTCTCTTGTCATTCCGTGGTTTGGGTTTAGGGGAAAGTAAAGGCCAAAATGAACACAAAGCAGAAGTCCTTTCCTCTTTAGTGGACTTGCTTATTCATGAACCTCATCTGCATATGCAAATCAGAGCAGTGAGCAGTGTAGAATGGCAGCTGTGACCTTGCAGCTGAGGGCATAGTGAAGTACTGGGGGGTCCCCCACAGCACTGGGCCACTCGACCCACACTGCTGAGGGCTGACTGCATGAGAAGAGGGGGTGCTAATGACAGAGAATGAGAGACCACCCCAGACAGGGTTCCCCGGTGTCATTTATGTGAATACCCTATTTCACACATGAGAAACACAAGACCGGAGATGGTCCAGTTCAATCAACTGCCACCCAGACTGGTTAGACACTGCCTCTCCTGATTTGAGCACTGGGAGTCTTTATTTTTTGTTGCAAAACCAGGATGGAAGAGATGGACAGAAATATACAGCCAGAGGTGAGGTGTAAAAAACAAAACAAAACAAAACAAAAACCCCAGGTATCTCAGGAGACAGGTTGGTACATCCAAAGTCTCCATGCCCTGTAGGTCAGTTTCTGTCCTTCATTCTCAGTCCACACTACCATCCTCTGGAGTCACAGCAAGTTCTAGAGGATATGATTCCATGAGAAAGACATTCACATATCCCAAGAACTCAGCAAGTTGATTTTGCTGTTCGTTTAAATTTTAGTGGAATTCTTGAAAGTCTTTCCAGTGTTATTTTTTCTGTGGGCAGAGAATTTATAGGCACTAATTCTCTCTGAAGGTTTCAATTTGTGAAAAAGATGAGCATTAAAAAAAAAAATTCATGCTCGTCTCACAAAGGCACCTTACATTTCTTAAAAGGATGAAGTGTGTTCTATTTTAACTGTTTAAGGTGGACAAGCTGAGAAGTATCTACATTCTAAAGGGAAGTTACTGAACTTGACATCAGAACACTTGACATACTTTTTTCTTTAGTGAACTTTATTTCTGCCATCAATAAGACAGCTGTGGGCCAGCAAGATGACTTAGCACTGGCCACGCAAACCTGGCAACCCGAGTTTGGTCCCTGTAACCACGTTAAGCTTGAAGGGGAAAATTGATGCCACAAAAATGTTCTCTGATCCTCCACACCCACACTGCGGTAGGCATGCTCCCCCATACGTCAGGCTTGTGCACGCACACACAGTGATAATAACTAGTTAGCTGAAGAGCTGAAGCCCCTGCCTCTTCTTCCCGGGTTAGGAAAGGACAACCAGCCGGGCAGTGGTAGCACATACCTTTAATCCCAGTACTTGGGAGGCAGAGCCAGGCGGGTCTCTGTGAGTTTTAGGCCAGCCTGGTCTACAGACAGAGATCCAGGACAGGCACCAAAACCACACAGAGAAACCCTGTCAGAAAGAAAGAAAGAAGGAAAGAAAGAAAGAAAAGAAAGAAAGAAAGAAAGAAAAGAAAAAAAGAAAGAAAGAAGGAAGGAAGGAAAGAAAGAAAGAAAGAAAGAAAGAAAGAAAGAAAGAAAGAAAGAAAGAAAAAAGAAGACCAGGGAGGGGAGCACACTTTGAAGAGTCTAGCACAATGCCAGCATATAGTAGCTACACAAAGCACACACATAGGCTCCTATCATGCTAACAACACAACACAACATCTTGTAACACAACTTTCAAGATGCTCAAGTGTGCTGCCACGGATCTTCCACAGAATAGTCATAGTCCCTCCACTGCAGTATTCTTTTTAAAAAAATATATTTATTTATTAATTTTTTCATTTTACATACCAACTCCAGTTCCCCCTCCCTCCCTTCTCCTGCCTCCTCACCTCCCTCCCACTCTACCCCCATCCACTCCTCAGAGTGGGTAAGGCCTCCCATTGTAGTCAACAAAGTCTGGCATACCAAGTTGAAGGAGAGCCTAGCCCCTCCCCATTGTATCAAGGCTGAGCAAGGTATCCCACCACAGGGGATGGGCTCTAAAAAGTCAGTTCATGCACCTGGGATAAGTCCTGTTCCTGCTGCCAGGGCCCCCACAAACAGATCAAGCCACACAACTGTCACCCACATTCAGCTGGTCTAGTTTGGTCCTATGCAGTTCCTGGGCTGTCAGTCCAGAGTCAGTGAGCTCCAACTAGCACCGGTCAGCTGTCTCTGTGGGTTTCCCCATCATGATCTTGACCCCCTTCTCCTTCTCCTCCTCCTCCTCCTCTTCCTACTCCTTCTTCTTCTCTTTGAATGCCGAATGCCATTTATTGAAGGAGGGAGGTCTTAAATATAGGCTTACAGCACAATGGGAGAACCCTTGTGGGCTTCTCTCTTTTTTTTTTTTTTTTTGAGCTGAGGATTGAACCCCAAGCCTTGCGCTTGCTAGGCCAGCACTCTACCACTGAGCTAAATCCCCAACCTTGCTTCTGATGTTTTACAATCTTGCATCTAAGCTGTTAATGCCCAATATGCTGGATACACAGACAAGGAGCTTCCCTTAAGAATTCAGGAGGGTAGAATCTCGCAGGGAATTAGCATAGGGATGATATCATGGTCAGCAAGCAATGCAACAGTTACACAAAATGGGAGCCAGGACCCTACCTACAGGTCCCCTCCTATTACTAAAAAATGAGCTTCTGACTTAGGTTGTGTGGGACGTCAGCAGGTCACATAACCCATCATGGAGACACCTGTCCAGGCCACACAGGTGTTCTGTCTTAGGTTGGTGAGCACCCCCAGGAATTACCCTCTCTGAATACTCATTATCATACAGGCTCAATCATGTGAGAGCTGCACAGTTAACTGTTGCCAAAGATCTCTAAGTGGCGCTGGGCTTGCAATCTGTGTGTTCGACACAGAAAAGACCAACAGAAGTCTTAGCCCACCCATAACTGGTAGACTAAAGGCAACTGAGCCATTCCCTTCCTTAAGGAGCCTTACTGCAAATTGGAGTCCTTGTAAGATGGTATCCTGAGAGCAAATGGAACTTGAGTTTGTAAATTTATAACTTTCATAGCCAATTGAAATGTATATAACTATTGATTTAAATTTGTCATGCCCAATAGAAAGAAAGATTAATTAACTGTGGTAGCTACTTTTGCTGCCAGGGTCTCCACTGTGCTAGCTGTAGTAACCAATTATGAAATGGTAATCCCAGAAACAGTAGCAGTGGTGGTCATCACTGTTATAACAGCAACAATAGCAGCAGTGTTGTAAAATTCTCTTCTGGAGCGTGTGGGTATCCATTGGCGTGGACACAACTCCAGGAACACGAACCACTAAGGCCCATTATTCTTGATCTCAGCACGACTTAAGCTGGCAGCTCTGCAAAAGAATAACTAAGAACTGTAAAGGAAAAACAGGCAGTTCACAAGGAGCAGAACTAATGGTCTCATAATGGCTAGATTCAGACTCACAAAATTTAAAGTATCTTCAAAGGGGGCTAAATGAGTTTCAGGAGGCCAAAAAAATGTTGCACAGAGCCACTCTGAGAAGTAGGTACTGCCCCAGCTTGAATAGGATTGTGAGAATGAAAATGCCTAGCTGGCATGCTACTGTTAATAAATGGAGGTCAGTGATCTTCACTGCAGTATTCTTAAGTGGGTTTCCACACTTAAAAAAAAAAAACAAAACAACAAAACCCTTGTCATGTGCAAATCCTATGATTTACAAGATCTCTGACCAAGATCAAAATCATTGACCCTATACCAGTCTATTGGATGGTTCCTGTCACACGGACCAGTTTCACTAAAATTTCTAGATGTTCTGTCTCTTGAGTGACTTCTCTTCCTGACTTACCTCTGGTGACTAGTAAGCCGCTTAGCTGAAACAAACAAAGATCTAATAACTTTGCCTTTCTTTGAGTGGACTTGCGGTCAAAGACTTGGAAGAAAAAGGGGATTGAATACATATCACAGTCAACAAGATGTCCACTTGGCATTAGTGCATCTTGGGGGATTGGGTCAGTGCCTTCCCAGTGGTGGGTAGTACATTGACGGGGTTATTAGAAGTGTAGCCATGGGTCTCAGAACCACACAGATTAATAGATACAAGCTGAAGGAAAAAAACGAGGTTGTTCAGTTTCTGTTTTGCAGTAGGAACTGTGGATATGGCATGTGAGGTCCATCTGCTAATTGATGGAAGACTCTGTGACATAAACTTCAAATACTCACAGAACATACGACACACCCAGGTTTCTTGAGGCTCAGTATCAACACTTATCTCTTTAGCCTCCACAAATCTGTAAAGGATACATAATACTCTTCCTCTAGTTTTTAAGATTCCCTTATGTGATCACTCAGTATATTAGAATTCTCCTCACAACACTGCCTTTAATAAATTGGACTGAGTAAAGAATTTAAAATCTAGAGGATATAAAACATGAGCCTCGTATTTGTGGATTGGAATTTAAAATTCAAAAATAGACCCCAAACGGAAATAATAAGGATAATTGCTGAACACTAAGGAAGACTTTTTGGCACATAGAGCTATCAAAATTTAAATGCTACGCTGTGAAAGTGAGTGTTTGTTTTTTTGTTAGAGGTGAGCAAGCAGGGGCTTATAAGCTTGACTTGTTGTCTGATAACCTTCATGGTCTCATGCATCTTCAGCAAACCAATGTGGAATGGATTCGATCCGGGTGTTCAAATAATCACCTCCCAAAGCCACCTGTGCATGTGTGTTGCCACCCGGCTGCTATCTCCCATCGAACCCGCCATCTACTATGCAAAGCAGTACTTCCTCTTATTGACTCTAAAATTAATGCTCGTAAACTTGGGGGAAAGGAGGCTGTCGTTCTGAGATTTGCTGATTAAGTGCATAGTTCCATACTATCGTGCACTGTCAAATCCCCACTCAGCGGGCTCTTTCTTGGTTGGAGAAATGTTTCTGCTTGTATACCAACAGGCTTCTGTCATACGTGTGACCTGAACAATCCTCCTCTGTGTCTGTTTTATGTCCCTGGGTCCTCTAAACTTTCCTTAAGGTCCTTGAATAGGACTTCCATGTTTTTCTCTTCTGTGTCCACACACCGCTGTCCTGAGCAAAGGGTGGCTAACAAATTTTCTAAGTTTCTCACTGAACCTGGATCTTGGTGTTTTGGTGAGCCAGCCAGCCAGCCCTTAGGATCCACTTGTTGACACCCTCTCCTCAAAGGGTTGGGTTATAATGCACACCACCCAAACTGGCTAGTACGTGGATGCTCAGATTTGCGCTCAAGTCTTTGACTTGAGTGCCAAACACCTCACCCACAGAGCCGTCTCCCTAGTCAAGAACAGAATGCCTGAAAGTAAACAAATAGACAACTGTCTTAGCAACTGAAAACAAGCCAAACAAACAAACAAGCACCACCACCCCCAACAAGAAACACTCAATGCTGTAGCATTGAGATCACAGAAGTATTTGACCTGGGACACAGAGTTGGAGTCCAGTTGACTTCAAATTCAAGTCTTGGGGATTTCTTACTTGTGGTAAGGAACAATTTGCTAAACTGTTCTCAATTTCCTATTTTAAAGGAAGAAGAAAACAAAGTCATCCTACCAGTATGAATAGTCCTAGCCATAATTCAACAGGATAACTGTACAGTAAAGAAAAACACTTGGGTTGATTTCTGGCCTGCACAGGTGAGCACACACATACACATATGCCTTCACCCAGACATGCACCCATATGAACATACACATGCACACACACACACACACACACACACGTGTGAACACACACTCACACACAGCCAGGAGTAGCTACATATGTACAGACATACATGCACATAAAGGCTTTAAAGCTTAAGAGACAGGAAAAGAATGACCTTTGCAAGTGTATTGAGTGGTACCTGACAGGGAGGCTGTGTTCAATGCATTTATGGAAGGGAAATAAAAAACATTCAAGCACATTGAACACATCTTGAGTTTTGGTCCACTGGAAGCCATAGTGTTAGAAGTAACAGATGTAGTGTATTTTGCCTAAGAGCATTTTGTATTTGCCCAAACTGGTATCAGTTGTTACCCTTTTTATTTCCTGTTTCTTCTGAGACCTCTTTGTCCCTGAGATTTAAAGTCAGGTGATTCCAATATGAATTACATCTCTGATGTTTATTTGCTCTACAACCTTGGTCCATTAACATCTTTTAGTTTTGCTCCCCCCCCCCTCAGCTGTAGCATTGAGATCACAGAAATACTTGATCTGGGACACAGAGTTGGAGCCCAGTTGACTTAAAATTCAAGTCTTCTCAATTTCTAGCTTATGGTAATAATTTGCTGAACTGTTCTCCATTTCCTAATAGGAAGAAAGAAAAATAATCCTTCCATTACAGATAGTCCTAGTCATAACTCAACAGGATAACTGTGTATAGCAGTTAATGCGGTCCTGGTCACTCACAGGGGCCAATCTCCATGCTACAGAGCCAGCCATATGCATGACAGCCTTAGAGATGTGCAGTTATTGGAAGTGCCTGTACACACTGTGGAAAAGAAAGAGTGGGTTGGAGGCCAGTTGAGATTCAAGTGCCCTAAGCTTTGAAAGGCTGTTGTTCAACCTTGTAGTGTGGGTTCCCCATGTCAGACAGGGGTGGATGGAAAGTGTCTCCCTGCTTACCTCATGGAGTGCTTTGGGTGTTGTTGTTGGGGAGGTGAGGAAATGAGAAAGTGCTCTATGATAAGTTTTTGAAAAAGGGAGTATTTTGTGTCTTTATATTTTTTTGGTTTCATTTATTTAATCGTAAAGGAAGACTCCAGCTGTGGTCTTCTTGATCCCAGATATGTGATTTTCGGAGATCTTTGATATTATCTTCTACATGGGCTGGGTATAACACATTTTGGCGCCATGACACCACTTAAGAGCACTGCACTGTGCTAACCAGTTCTTTACTTTGCTATAAAACGCCAATGACAGACACCTTGCATTTCTTAACATTAACTTCTGTGTCAATCATCCCCTCCGAAGAGCTTAGTTCTGATTGCTTCGAGAACATTGGCTTGTTAAAGTGCACCAGCCATTTTTCACATTATAGGGTATTCCATGATAACAATCCTCATTATAGAGTCCAGACATTAAAGAAATATTTTAGCTTATAATTTTCAGGTAGCCCATCATATGGGTGGAATTCCATGTGTAGTAAAACTTTTTTTTTTCCTGCAGAGGTGCCTGTTTATAATAAAGACTCTATATTCTGTATAGTAATCCCACTCTGTCCTCCAGAATCCTCAAGTGAATACTACCCAGTCTTACTGATCTATGCATTGGGCTTGCCCACTGTGTTTAGTCGGGAGAGAAGTCACACAGCCTTGGATTGAGAGGCAAGCAAGATGGATAACTCTTATGTCTGCTAGTAGTGTCTTAGATAAACCCGAGTCAAGTGTTTATTCCCCTTTGTGGTTCAGCATCTTCATTTGACAATGGACAGAGTGGAATAAAATATCTATGATATCTTTCCCAATTTTGTCAATTTGTGATACTAAAATATGCTGTCATTTATAATCTTCTCAGCATGTTCCCTGACAGAATTGTCTAAAACACCTGATAACATACTTCTCTCTTCTTGCCAGCACCCAGAAGCTTCTTTTCAAATAAAATTTTGAGGAAAGAGCCCTTTATTAAGCATATAGGATTCTGTGAAATCCAGTAGGCCTCATGGCACCTTAAACCAGTTAGAAGAGCTCAAAGGAGACAAAGAACTTACTCCTATTGACTTTCTATTAGTCAAATAAATTGGAAAGTGCTGTTCTACTTTCTACAGTAGGACTGGGCACTATTTACTTGAGAATTCTGGAGCAAATAGTGAGGAAAAAGTAGGGTTATTGTGCAGAATATAGAGTCTTTATTATAAACAGTCACCCCTACAGGAAAAAAAGTTCCACTATCCATGGAATTCCACTCATATGGTGGGCTACCTGTGTTGCTGTGATAAAACACTTTGACCAAAACCAGCTTAGGAAAGTGTGTACTTGGTTGAGACTTCTAGGTCATTGTCCATTCTCGATGGAAGTCAGAGCAGAAACTCAAGCAGGAACTTGTAGCAGAAATTGTGGAGGGATGCTGCTGTCTGGCTTGCTCCAGTGTCCCACTTAGCTAGTCTTCTTATGCAGCCCAGGACCCCTTGCCTAGGGAATGCTGTCGCCCACAGAAGGCTGCCTCCTACATCAGTTGACAACCAATGTCAAGGTGTGTCCCATCCTCATAGATATGCTCACAGACCAACTGATCAGGATCATCCCTCAATGGAGACTCCCGTCCTAGGTGACTGTAGGCTGTCAAGTTGATGGTTGTTAAAGAATACCCACCAGGGAAATTTGGTGTAAAAGTTAAAAGAAAAGAGAGATTGCCTTATGCCATTCTGCTGGCACTGCACTCTACCCAAATGAAGTCCCCATGCAGAGGAAAAGTTCACACAATAGACATACTGCTAGGGTCTGTCTTGATTCTGGATAGTGGCCTGGGCTTGTCTGCTGTCTTTGAGGCTTTCATTTCTACCTATCGATGAGTATCTCGGGCGAAGGATTTTTCAACGTAGAAGGACCGCGAGGCTAGTCTTGTTATAATGATGATTCAGAAATGAGGCAGAAATCTTACTGGGGCCACAGAAGGGAACACCAGAGAAACATCAAGCGACAAAGCTGCAAATGGCCACAGCAAAACCAGACGCAGCTTGGTTTGCAGAGAAGTGTGAGCGGCTGTGTTGTACAGGTATGGTCGCCCCACTGCTTCCCTGTAAACCTGGGTGGAGCACTGCTGTAGAAACCAGGTGAGGGAGAAAGAACGGACCAGCACAGAGAGCACCCAGAGAGGGGAGCCTGGGCAGCTCTAACTTCCTAGCCTAGGTGCTGCAGCCTGGGGAGCCTGGGCCTGGGCCTGGGCCTGCTGCGGAGGCTGGACCCTCAGGAGCTGCCTTGGGCAGAGGTGTGGGGAAAGGAAAGTGGTTCAGCACACCATCGGTTTCACTTCCTGCCTCAAACCCAGAGAGTCCTTATATAAATATCGACCTCAGCAGCTGCTGCTCTCACCCTCCTCTCACTATTACGCCTGAGGCTCAGCTCTCAGGCGGGCGCCTGCAGCCTCTCGCTTTCCCCAGGTCCCACAGCACTTGCATCAGGCCCCTCGCCAGGTGGGCGCCTGGGGCAGAAATGAATCACAACCTCTCAGTGGCCCTCCAGCCAGCCATACCCAGAAGCTCTTGCCTGGCTGAGCAAGAGAGGGTGTCCTGACTAGTAGCCCGCATTAATCAAATTAAATCCTGTCCACAGACGTGACAGGCACTCAGCCCATCTGTGGAGGCCACAGAACGCACCGTCAGCACTTGCACGGGTGGCGGTTGGGCAGCACAGAGACTGGCACGGTCACCTAGACGCCCTTTCCACTCTATGGACTGAACTAGAGTCAAGACTCTCCGACATTCTCCAAGGCAGCGACAGAGCTTGATGCAAGGAGTAATCTGAACGGAAAGGAAAAAACAACCAAACTAGTTACTAACCTTCAGCCGGAGGAAACTTACCTTTGAGCATTGGATCATTTTTAAAGCTATTTTATTTGGAAAGATAGTATTTAAACGAATAAGTGAACGAACCCAGCACGGTCACATAATGTCCCTGAACCTCAATATCTTCCTAAGAATATTGGCAGGAGGGTCCTGGAGGGATGGCTCAGTGAATAAGAGCATGAAGACTTGAGTTTGGATCCAGGAACCCACATAGAAAAGCTAGGCATGGTCAAGCCCCCCTGTAATCCCAGCGCTGTGGCCATCAAGACAGAAGGAACTCAGCCACAGGTTCAGTGAGAGATTCTGTGTCAATGAATAAGACAGAGTGACAGAGAGGGACATCTGACATCTTTTGCAGACACAGGTGAGCACACCTGTACATCACACACATCACACACACACACACACACACACACACACACACACGCACGCACACGTGCACACACACATGTTGAACACAGAGAAATAAATAACAAAATAAGCTAATGGTAGGCGAACTGCTTCTCTTCCAGGGTGGATTTCTGTCATGCAGGAGATAGATGCTGTTCCCTTTCGGCCTCCTGAGCATACTTGGCAAGTATTAGTGTCAAGTAAACATAAGATGTTTTTTAAAAGTATCTTAATTTCATATAATAGATGTGTGCGATTATATCCATACTTAATTTACATAATATATTTAATTATATAGTTTATACTTATATGATTATATATTTAATATATTATAATATGATATCCTAATTAATTGAATATATTATATATAATATGTAATAATCTCTATATCGAATATGTATAATTTTATGTATATGTGAAAGAAAATGTGTATACACTGCTATGTGTGTGCACACACAAAGCAGGCCATCATGATCATAAGTAGGACTTCTCACTGAGGAGGGCACGTGTGTGTGTGTGTGTGTGTGTGTGTGTGTGTGTGTGTGTGTACACACATTCCAGTCCTAGGGACTCAACCCAGGGCCCTCCACATCCTAAGTAAGCACTTTATTTCCATCCCTTTTAATTTTTTATTTTTAAGACAAGAGTTCACCATTTCTGACTGTACCAAAACTCCCTCTCCAACACAGAGAGACCTTTAAATGTGCAATCCCCCTGCTATAGCTTCCAATAACTGGGATTGTAGGCTTGTACTGTCAGGTCCTACAACCGCTCATATTTAGCAACATCACAATTTAGTCATTTTACACAGTAAGTCTCAGGCATACAGTGGTAAATGGCTTCCCTGGGCCCCTAAGATAAACAGTGGAAGGCACTGTTTAGGAATCTCAAAAGATTAAATGCTGTCAAAATATGTTTATTCTCTCCTTTGGTATATGTCGTATTAGATAGTTGTGATTTACTATTAAATGAAGGGAAAAAAACAGATTACCAAGCTCTTTGAGTAGGATAAATTTATTAAAAATAATATATAATCTTTAAATAAGAAGGACTGAAAAGAGATCGACACTGAACCAAAATGTTAACTACTGGCCATCTCTAAGTGTGGTTTTAGGGTGGGTTGGATTTCTTTCTTTGTGGTTCTTTGAACCATCCCACTTGGATAATGATTAGCAACAGAGAAACCAAATGGATGTTAGATGTTCTTAGCTTTTCCTCATGCATGCATGAAGTCTCAAGCGGAGAGAGCCGAAGCGGGCCACCATGGTCATGAGCGGGACTTCCCATTGAGGAAGACTCTGGGTGATTTGCTGTCAAATTTGCCTCTCACAAGTGACTGATTACTGTGCTCATAAGTCTTTTATTCATCCATCCCGAAAACATTGTTTACACCAGAACACGTATAGAACACAGGAAGAAAACGGCCCAGGGATGAGAGGGCCAGCTCCAAGTCCTGCTATTGTCATTCCAAGGCCACTTGCTCTTCCCACGCTGAGCTACAAACATGAGACTTGTGGTACATGGAAAGGCTCTCTGAGATCAGCCCCATGTCAGCACTGTCTAGCTGAGAAGGGGTTTCTGGGAAGGGCCAGGCCCAGAGCTAGCGGTGGAGGGCAGAGGTTTGTGTAGGCGGACTTCACAACATCCAGAGAAGCCCATGGACATACCAGCAACGTGCATTCGCCCTCTGATTCTCAATTTGTTGCTTTCTGTTTTTAAAGATAGTGTCTCTCCCATATACCACTGTACCTGGGGGGGGGGGACCCTGAAACATAACTAAGGTGTCTATCTATTAGCAGTCACTATGTGACATTGGATACTTCAGACAGTGTTGGAATTCCAAAAACACTTCCTGGATCTGTCAGTGCTGATCTTGAGTGGGACCCTCTGATGCTCTGTCACATCAGGAGAGAGGTAGGGTAGAAGGTGTGCATGATGAGTTGGAATCCACTTGTGAGTCATAGACAATAAGCAGAAAAACAAGAAATACTTATAATGCCTTTGCCTACTGTGAGCCTCACCACCAATGAGCTATTCCCTAGATCTCACTGGGAGTCTGGAAGGGGGAGGTAGAAAGTGGGAGTCATGAGGAGCCCTGGCATGGCAGTCTGTACCTCAGCTGGTGACTGGTTTGATGACAAGCCATCCATTTGATCACTTGTCCAGAAAGCATTTCTGGAGCCCCTACCATGTGGTAGACATCTGAGACTGTCAGTAGGAGCTAACCAAGCTTTGTGCTTCTGGAAAGCATGCATGGCCTGTCCTTATTTACTCATAATCTAAACATGGCCCTGCGCCGAGGAGGAACATCTATGCTAGTGGAGTCCTCGGGCGAGTTTTTTCTTCTCCTTCGTGATCGCCAAGGTCTGATTCTGTTGTTACGTGGTGTCTTGCACTGAGAAAGGTCTCCATACAGACACAGAGCAAAGGTCACAGAACAATCAGCAGCAGAGGTTAACTGAAACCACGAAGCGAAGCCTCGAGGGAGTGTGTGAACCAGCACATCCCCGCCTCCCCAGCTGACCCAGAAGTGCGATTGATGTGCTCTGGCTCAGCAGGAACTAGAGCAAGGCGTTGGGTCTGTGAGGCCCTGTATGGAAGGAACCCTTTGGTGGAGATGGGGCTTAATGGAGATGCAAAGAATGGCATCTCAACTGTCCCAGTGCTTCAGACTTGGAAGAGAATGATGGACACACTATGCATAGAAATACAGAATCACTCAGATCTTGTCATCTTCCCTGCGCCCCCCGCCCCCAAGCATTGCTTGGGTCACCCGAAATCTCAGAGACTAGCAACACCTACTCTACATTTAACTGGGCTGACTGAATATGAAAACTCATGTCAGAGGTCTTGGTAGACTCTAAAGTGCTTCATACATGGAAAATAGAATTATTATTCATGGAGGAGGGAGAGATAAAGGTACGTTGAGAAATCAACAGTCACAACCCAACTAGATAGCTGTTTAACTGGCCCAGAGGTGAGTACAAAACAAAGTTCATGTAAGTCCCATGAGGCAGGACAATCACTACTTCCACCCTACAGATGATATGGAGGGTGAGTAAGTAATTTGATTAAGGCCTCTATTCGTAAGTGGCAAAGATGGGACTCACATAAAGTAGTCTGCTTTCAGTGTTCTTGGCCACTATGCCCTTCTGGTTCCTGGAAGGAAAGCAGTTTACTTCTACCCAGTGAACACAATCTGAGTGCTAGAGTATGCACAGGCTGGTTGACGAGGAAACACACGGAAATGCTCCAAGGGCTTAGATGGGGGAGTATGGTTGGTATTGGGACAATGTGAAGAGGGCTGTGGATATGAGGAAAATGAGAATTTCAGAATTCCCATGTTCAGCAGACTTAAGGGGGCAAGAGTGTGATAAAGATAGGCTCAAGGTTAGGCTCAAAGCTGATGTGTTGGACTTTCATGGTGAAGGGTCTTGAATGCCATACTTATTCGATGGAACTTTAGCCTAGAATTGGAAGGGGGTTGTGACAGGTATACATGTGATAAAGTGGAACTGAAGAATTAGAGAGGAGCCATTTACCTCAGGCCAGCACTATTATCCAAGTCTGGGGTCTGAGGAAGATGAAGAGAGATGAAAGGGAGGCTTTCAAAGTAGACCTCTCATGTAGAAGAAAGGGAAGTGAAGTTTCGTGGACTTGTTATATCTGTGATGTTCAAGTGATGAAGAGTGGAGCGACAGAGACCGGGTTGAAGCAACGCTGCAGAGTGATCCTCCCTATCCCATGCTTGACTTCCCTGCCCCATTATTGATGTGGTACCTTGTCTTCTGGGATCTTTTCCACCTGGAAAAAGTCTTGTACGACCAGGCAGCCCGCTCACTGCCTCTCAGAGAGACCCTACTGCTAAAATGAGCTACTGTTTGTTTTTCTATCTCTTATTTAACTCCAAGTGTCTAGACTTTATTTTATGCA